>NW_026865014.1:0-22742 GCF_026571515.1 Ruditapes philippinarum
AAAAACATACATGTTGAATTATACTGATGTGGTATTGACCTTGAAGTGACCTTGGAAGGTCACAATATTTAATTTGCTACAATGGCAATAACTATAATCTTTAGTTACAAATTTGATTTTTTATATTTGACAAAATAACACATATATCAAAACAACATGTAAATTCTTCTGTTATGACCTTGATTTTTCTATATAGATGAACTGTCCAGGATAAATTATTGAAATTTCCGTAAATTGACATAACTTTGTTATTTATTGACGGATTTGGTTTATACTTCAACCCATCTTAATTGATGAAGTGTTTTAAAATGACCTAAATTCTTAAATTGACCATAACATTCACGGTAAAATGAATAATAGTTGTCATTTCTTTTTTATTCATTTACAGATTCGAGTAAAACTTGGACAAAAGCGATTAATGAAATATTCTGATATGACCATGAACATTAATTGACCTTAAAGGTCAAATTATTTAAATTTACCAACATTGCTTTAACTTTGATATTTATTTATGATTTCTTTTATTCTTAGACAAAAGACCACTTATTACAAAACAGGCAATGATGATTAATTTTGACCTTGACCGTCAAGACAGTACATTTTTTATTTGAATATAATGTCTTTAATGTGTTGACCCTTATAGTAAGAAAAAATTGTAGATAAATCTTTTGCGACTATTTTGGTATATGTGATTGCCTAGTTGACCTCCATTGAAGATTAATTAACCATGCACTTAGGGTCAAAACTGCTTCCACAATGAAGGTCATACAATATCGTTAAGATAATTAAGATAAAATATTTTTCAGACAAGTTACTTAATTGCGTCTCTACCTTAATTGGAAGATTATTTTCATTACAGAAACAAATTTACATCCGGGCGTATTAAGCCCTCCCTTTCGGTGCTCTTGTTATTGAATTCGAACCAAGTCTTAAAATTCTGCTAACCAAGGGAACTATATCATTCACTCAATTGATACCAATAAAGTACAAGAAAAGCATTGATGCAATGCATCAAAGGGCGTCCAAGCAAGAAATGCAGCAAGTGAAGATGAACTAGTACACATATGATGACAAGATATTCTTATAAACTGCCAGAAATGTATATCACTTATGAATGAGCGGACGAAAGACATTGTTCATTATGAACTTTGATTGGCATGCTAGAGATTAGAATATTACTTGTTATTTCTATATGATCGTGGTTATTAATAGCAACGGATATACATGTATGGAATCATTTTTAATCCATATGTATAACGCATGATCAACACGTACCACACCTTTGTAATTGTCCCTTATTATGTTATCGCTATTAGCGAAGACCCCCTCTTAAGGTATCTGTTCACACTTTAAGTAAGTAAAAATATTACACTGGTTATATTACCATGTTGATCATGTTGAGCATAATTGTTTATTATACAATAATTGTAATATCTATTAATTTTAATAAAAAAAATACAAATTTTATGAATATTGTTTTCTTTTCTTTTTTGTGATTTATGTGCTATTTTAATACTGAGTTTTTACTACTCTTTTTTCAAAATTGTAAAATAAATTTTAAGAATTCAATTGTCATATTGACCGAGGATTATAAGTCAAAACTTAACTGGAAAAATTCAGTAAATTATGGTTTATCTTTCAATATATAATATTGTTTATTCTTAAACCATGTAAATGTACATTAAAATTTTGTATTTTTCTTTATCATTTTTTAAATTATCAATCAATTGAATAATTCATAAAATCTAATTTGTAACTTTGAATAATTCCTCGGCATCTTTACTAAACACGGATAACAAATTAAATGTTTCAAAGTTGATAATGTCATTTTAATACCATAAAAATGTACCTTTTTCTCAATTATTGTACATATCACGGATTTATATTACATATAAATCCGTGTACATTTTTATTGTTTTTATCTCATATAGATAAAATGAAACATGTTTTTGTTGTTCTTTTTTCTAATTGTAACGATATCGAACATCTACTCCAAAACCGGGAGAGACCGGACAATAAACGTGTGGTACTATTCGCCGGTCACTAGTAAATCCCGGTCAAAATAGACCGGGAGAGACCGGTAATTACCGATAGGAGTGATAAATAGATATATCTATAAATAGATTTTTGGAATATTTAGGTCATCAACTGATCATTCTAGGATACATGTACAACAATAACATACCATGATAACCCACTGTGTACTACAAAATGATAAATAAAAAAACCCGAAGAGCGCGATTTATTGACGGAAAAGGTTATTTCATTTGAAAATGTTTGCATTGCGAAATTCTCCAGTTCGCTATTCATTGTAACATATCGCGACATTTCATTCTTAATTAATAATAATCAAGCACCCTCATACCGATCTGAATGATCGGCTTTTATTATGACCGACTAAAAGGCTCGAGAAGTTGCTGTCGCCCTTTCACAAAATCTGCGCCGCGCTTCGGCGCGGACGCCAAAAATAGATAGAGTTATTCCCTTTGTTAAAAATCTTTACAACAGAAGACAGAGTTTCTGTGTAACATTTTGGTTCAATAAACTGTCAAGGTTCAATAAACAGTCAGGATTGATAATGTTAAACATCTATATAAACTTTTTACCAGACACATTTGAAATGTGATACCAGAAAGCACGTGCTGTGTCATAGAAATTGTTTAATTGATTTTGGTGCCTAAATTCGCAAACTTTCAACCAAAAATCATCCCGTTCGGTTTGCGTAAATTAATTTGTACGCTGCTAATAAAATGAATATTTTATGCAAACAATTGAAATGCTGTTATGATTTATATTTATTATTTACTTGGGAAAAAATTTGATTGCGTATTTATGTAAATACGCATCTTGTCAGACATGTCCAAATGTACCCCAATTATCTACTTCTGTATTGAGGAATGATGCCCTTTTCTAACAATGAATATGAGGTGGGAGATCTAGGGCCTACATAACCCTTTTGTGATAGTGACCATGTCTTTATTGTTAGTCAATGCCATTTACTCGGCCAATCTTTCTGGGCATAGAACTGTTTGCGTTCAGCCGTAATTTAAATCCATTTTCATTGGATTCTACAAATGTAGTTACAATATTTTTCTTTTTTGTTTCCCTAGATCTTATGATGGCGCACGAGGTACATTTGAAGAACAACAAATACCGACAGTGGGTCAAGGCAGGCCTAGGCTTAGGTTTCCTGAAAGAGGGACTAGCACCATTTTGTGATGACATAGGAAAACAGCAGCACAAAGATATTATAAACCAAATTCAAGGAACAAAGACTCCTAAACCAAATGTAACATGTGGCGTCTGTCAGATAACAACTCTCCAGCCAGACCATGTCCGAGTCTCAAAAGGAGTGTGTCCATTCAAGCAAGATAAATGTAACTGTTGCTTTCCAAATAATAAGAAACCCTGTCCTAACAACCTATGTGGTGCCATCTATGACAGCATTATACAGAATCATGCATCAATACCACCGGCACCTTTTTGGAAAAACAGCGATGCCCATGATTGGTCCGTTGACCCATGGAGTGTCTGTAAATGTTTTATAAATGCTCCCGGGTACAAGGACAAGACATCAGCATTCGACGTTGACTGCTCGGGGTTACTACATGTTATCATAAATAACAAATATTTTCATAATCATATTGGATGCAATGTAACAGGACCAAACAATCTTTTTTCAAAGGTAAATATTTTTGTATATTTGTTGTTTAATTCTAATCTCTTACAACATCACTATAATAAGCAAAAATCCGTCACTGCACTAATGTTGAATATGGACCAAATCTTACATGAAAGCTTGAGATTCTCTTACAAGATTTAAAATAGTATTTAACCAATAACTGCACTAAGGTGACTTTATTTCTATATACCGGTAACTATGAGACTAGTGTAATTGTTTTGTCTGATACGCAATTTACCAAGATGAATGTTAATTCATAAAGAATTACGCAAGAAATTTTATTTTTATAAGGTGTAAATTTTTAAGCCAAGCTTTAAATTTTCTTTGTTTCCATTATCCGTGCTAGTTTGGGTAAGGTAGTATATTGATGTCCCTAGTCCGTGTACGTGTGTTTGTTCATGTTGTGTCACATGTAGGTCGGTAGCTCAAATTGCTTGAGCTAGTGTCACCAGACGGTACAGAAATGTCGATCGGCAAAGCATGTGGACTTGTGCACCTAGAGATTTGTGCGCGGATAAATTCGTTTTGCCGTATCCGTTGTGTATTCTCACTATTGTGCTCGAGGTCCTTATCCGAAGCATTCGGGTAACGCGCTTAACAGTAACTGTTTTAATTATAAGAGTCTTGTTTAGTCTCAGTGCTGAAAACAGTATAATCATAGATATTGCTTATAATTATGCGTATATGTTCAACTTAGATTTGTTTTCCATTCAGGTACGACAGTACAGAAATAAGATTTTTCACTCAAACAGTATGGAGTTAGAGGAAAGGGATGCTAACTCTTTCATTGATGATATGATAGCAGTTCTTCAAGATGGAAAGGAGCTTCTTCATCATCATGCTGCACAACAAGCTGTTGGAAAACTCCAAGATGTAAGTGTAAATATTTGCATGTATAATTTGAAATCCTGATGGAGTTCAGTTATATTCTAAAAATACACATCTCTTAATTGAGGTATTCTTTAGGGTAATTGGAAAAAGTGTTCGGAATGGTTTTATTAAAGTCAATTTTAAATTAACAACTGCGTTAAATTAACTGACATTTATGAAATAAAACTCCTCAGATACATATAAATCAGTATAAAATACGAAACAGAATGTGATTTTAATTTTAAGGTATGAAAAAAGAAGTAAAGAAAAAGTCTGACTATCAGATACCTATACCATACATCCTGTCATAAACGTTTTTATATAAGTACAGTAAAAACTCTGAAAACCGGACCCTCTGAAAACCGGAATCCTCTGAAAACCGTACCATTTTAAAAGTCCCGTAATTTCTCCTTATATGTTCATTGAAAAAAATCCTCTGAATACTGGAACCTCTGAATTCCGAAAACCGGACAATTTTCTATGGTTTCTAATGCTAAACATGCATAAAAAATCCTCTGAAAACCGGACAGCAATTTTAAGTGACAACTTTCTGTGCATTCTAATGTAGATTAAATTATAATCTCAGCTGGTGACATGTTCAATTACCAATTAAGGATCACCTCCTTTTATCTATGCAGGTGTGAAAACACTTGTCAGTTTATGTTAATTTCTGATTGGCTATTAAATTAAAGCTCTTTCATCATAATTGTGTCTTTCCCTGTAAAGGCATGATTTTTCAAAATGTTTTAATTTTTTTTTAAATATAAAATGTCAAGAATAATTGGGAAACTTGTAAAATGATTTCTGTTTTGCTTAAAATTTTGACCTTGAAGTTATCTCTGGTTTGATATCAATTATTGCAAAAATAGTAATACTAAATTCCATTAATTACATATTTCAAAAGCCAATTAAAAACATTTATAATTCAGACAATGTGTTGTTTTAATTGCTGATTTTCATAATTATATTCATGGATTTGCATAATAAAATTACTTATGACATTTATTGCAAAAATAAATTAAAATATGACTTAGACAAAAGGGTTGAAAAGTAAATACAAAATGATTGAACAAAGTCATTGTTCAAACACATCACATTAATCAATAAATGTATAAAACCTCTGAAAACCGGAATCCTCTGAAAACCGGACTTTTGGTCAAGTCCGGACAGGGTCCGGTTTTCAGAGTTTTTACTGTATCAGTGAAAAAATTAAACAACAATCAATTGAGATAATTTAGAAATAATGTCTTACCTATTATACATAATATGTTGTACGAGTATATAAGGGTGTATATCATAAATTGAAGAGCTCTAATTTTACTTCTGAAAGAAAATAGAAAATAATTATTATTTTCATCAGCTGAAGAAGGAGGACTTCATTATTACAACTGAAGGCTTTGACGAAATTCTCAGTCAAATCAAAGAAGCAACAGGAAATGCTGCAACGAAAGAGGAATATGACGAGCTTAAAAACAAAATATCTGACCTTGAATCTAAAATTTCAAAAGCACAAGAGGTAAAACTTGAAGTTTCTATCAACGGTTTCCGATTGATATTCCAGTACATGTACATACAACCATGGTAAATTTTTAAGGACGGACAAAGTTAAAATCCGAATGCCCCCACCCTAAAGTGGGTGCAAAAAAGGGCCATTATGAAACCACAAAGCTTTCTAACACCTTTCTGTACAAGCTAAAGATATTGATCTTCATTTAGATTTTTCCAGTCCGTCAGGAAGTTCGTTCATCATTGGCAGATGACACCTATTGATTTTGGGTTCAGTAGGTGAAAAATCAAGGTCATATTGACCGTAAATGCTTAAACTATCTCCGAAGGATAACTTGAGTACGCTTTGGTCTAGGATCATTGTTGATATGGGGATTGATAACCTCTGACAGATGACTCCTATTTATTTTAAGGTCATTACGTCAAAGGTCTCAGACCATTTCCGGATGATTACTTGAGTATGCTTTGGTTCAGGATCACGAAATTTCATAGGGAAAGTGATTTTATGAAATTACGTCATAATCTTAGTTGATATCAGCATGTACATTATATGCCACTTTACCAAGGACGCTGCACCTTTTTCTATCTCATGTATTCTAAAAAGCCTTCAAAGGACTAAAATATAATAATATTTTACTTGGCTATCGTTCAAGAAATTGATATAGTATCTTATTCCATTATGAAATATTAGATTTCCCAATGTCATTTGCTACGATATATTTATTTTATCTCATATATTTCAACTCTCCATAAAATTACTGAGGTATTTCTTAGTGTAATTTTAGTGACTAAAATAATTATGAACAAAAGTTTTTTTGATTATATTATCCAAAAATTATGTAATACAAAGATAAGCAAGGGCGTGCCACTTGAAATGTTCCCGAAGCTCGACTCGGTGAAGGATACATGACATTTGATTAACATTGAAGACATTGTTTCAAAGTACAGTACCACGTAATTTTTTTGCTGCTCTGGCTGAATAACAATTATGTAAACTGGACATGATCACCAATGTACTTTCAAATCATGACTTTTGGCATTCAAGTATGACCTTGGAACCTTTGTTCCCTACATTTCGTCTTACAGCGGCATATTTATGCAAAATATTTTAGTACATCTATGAATGACAGAATCGTTGGCCAACTGTTTGGGTACTTTTAGAAAATATTTTGTTCTGAGTGAAAGCATGACTTTGGTCTTTGATCTACATCATCAGCTGGGTATTACATGACTCATTCTCTCAATGTGCCATATATTTATGCACAATTGGTTTAAAAGGCATCAATTATTTCAAAAGTTATAAATCAACTTTCACATTAATATCATGATTTATGTTATAGCCACAACCATGTGGCCGTGCTCTTGCGCATGCCACAACCTTTTCAAATTACACATTTACGCGAAGTTATTGTCGTTCCAGGACGGTGACATTTGCGATTAACAAGATTTACAATTTTTATCCCAGTAGGTCAGTCAAAACAGAGAATTTAATACCACATGATAACAAAATAGACGACAAAAGTCCTTACACAGGAGCATCTACTGAGCACGCCAATCGCCATGTTCTTGTCGGATTATATAAACAATTGAAATACTATCTTCATGCACACAGCTCGACAGCAGTTTGTAGGCTACTGTGCAATAGTCACTATATAACTCTTAAAGAAGGAACAATAACTCTATTGTTTAGAAAGGAGTTAATTCCATGAAGAAATATTTTTCGAATGCCAGCCTGGATGGCGATTCCTAGTACTCTTGGAAACACTAAGACGTGTTTGTTGTTTTTTTTGTTGGTTCCCCACTAATGAACTTTAACAAAATTGTCTTTCTGGATAGAAATGACCATGATCTTTGGGCTGTTGAATTGGCACTCAGACACTACACTTCTCAGTATATGTTCTTGCGCAATTGAAATTGACATAAAAAGTAACCATACAATTATCATGGTATCTCTGTTTGAAGAATAAGTAATAAAATAAAGTACATCATTCAAAATCCGTTATTAAGTCGTGTATTTATGCTTAATTATTTAAAAATCCAACTTTTAATGACATAGTACTAAAATGAACTTATTTCAAGCACTTTCAAGTCTTGAAGTGTTCAGCTTCAAACCTGGGTCTTTCTCAATATGCCACGCACTAATGCAATTTATTTAAAAATCCATCCAAGAATTACAGTTATGGACGGGACTTAAAACGGACAGACAGGGGCAAGTTCTTACTTAATGACTTGTGCGGATGTCTGTGATCTTCATTAATGTTTCTAACTCTAACAACAGCCTTTTTTTCCTCCCATAACCAATGACTTATCCTAAAGGTCGTGCATATACGGAAATAATCTCAACGCCATTATTGTGATCGCAAATATCCCTAACTGACACAAGAAGACGCTCGGACAGATAGACAGACGGACAGACATTTGAGCAGGTTCTCCTTCAGGGCGATACAAAACCAATTTGCAAACCATCGCAATAGAACATTTTAAAGAATATGTTTTGTATTCATATGTTTTGTATTCTTAGAGGTATAAAAATAACATCTAAATGACAAAGTGAACGCAAATATGACTCGCATTTACACTGTATTACATTTAAATTGTATTACGTATAAATTGTAACTTTTTTGCACCATAAAGTTTGTAGTTTTAATGGATGTTTTTCAACGTCTGCGCTTGTAAGTCTTAATTAGTATCATTGCACTTCTAATAAAAGATAACAAGCCTTGTAAAATGCCTTCTTTGGCTTGTTTACTTTAAATATAATACAGTGTATAAAACATAGGTAATTGTCAGCCATTTTGAAATCCAAGATGGCTGCCTAAATATTTTTTATTGTTTTTGCATCTATTCTTCTCGTTCACTCTTCAGCAGACTAAAATTAACAAAGCCTTCAATTAAAATGCCAAAAAATGTGTTTATATCTCGCTCATTTGAGAATTAAAGTAAATTTTTTTAAAAAATCAGTGACAGCAATTTTGAAATTGATTTTTAAAGGTCAAGGACTAAAAATACTGCTTTGGTAGAGGAAATAAATGAATTCAGCGTACGCGAAATAGGCAAGTAAGCCCAACTACTAGTACCTGCTTGTACTGAAAAATGCCGTTAGGATGAACATTTTCCCAAAATAAAACCAGTCTATACTGTCAGCGTATAAATATTTAACTTGTATCTCACTTAATTTACTTTGCAATAAGTGATAATTGACATTTTATTCATTCTAATCCAAGACAAATGACACTTGTGATATCACCAACGTGGTGAATTTTAGTATGACTTTGCTCTGTAAGTTAGCTTAAGTGTTCATAATCCCTTTAACAACTTGCCGGCATCTAAACAATGCAATACCATTTTAAACAACCTTTACAAGAATGATCCTTTTGGAAACATATACAAATGACAACAGTCACATAAGGTAAACAATTTTAAGAGGAGGTATGTAAATATCTCAGAAAATACTAAAAGCAAATTGAACGTGCTGTGGCCCAAACTGTCCTTAAAAAGTAATATAAATCGTTCCCTTTGTTATAAATGCAAACCTGAGGTTATATGGCTAAAGTGTTACATATTAACTATGAAAAATCGGCTGAGTGATGATGGGTCAAAAAGAGCCATGCTAAGGGTTCACGTTTACAACTTAAAATTATGTTGATAAGTGACTTGACAGAGGACATATTAATCATACAACTATAATGTTATACCCTTCCTTTTTCATCTCGCTGTAGTATTTAGCACTCAGAGTTGAGCGTTTGTGATGTCTTTTTGTGGTGTGGCAGTTATGCATGGTTTGTTAACCAACATTTTGTTTTAGGAATATTTTGACAAATCTTTACATTTACATATAGGATTCTTAATATTTTAATGTTACCTTACTGATGTATTATCTAGCAATTGATCACAGGTGAGTGATCAAATACCATACTGGTACGTAGTGCATGAAATGTTTGAGAAAGCTCAAACGCAAGTTTTGTTATCATTCAAACTAAAGACTACTGCAAAATAAAAAAACAAATAAAAAAGAAGCGTATCAATGTGAAAAGGGTTACTTACATAATTATAAAATTTAGACCTTCTATTATCCTTCACTTGCATTAATCTTAAGTAAAGTATGCACGATTGCACTAAAAACACCAAATTAAAAGAAACAGCAATGATTTAAAGATTAATTTTTATATTTGAGATAATTCAAATATCCCAGCACTTCATCAGTAATAATTCAATTGATATTTTTGAGAAATATTAAGACACTGTGTGCTAGACAGACTGCCGGAAATTCCAATAATACTTTGTACTATCATCATTTTTGAAAATTACCAAATTAAACACACTTGTTTGTACTACCGGTATTATTTCTGTTGTAGGAGATAAAAAGACTCAAGGAAGAAGATTCTCCTCAACAAAAAAAACAGTTAGAATATGAAAAGGCTAAATCAGGTAATTTATTATATCATCATTAAAAGCAAAAGAAAAATCAGATATCATCTACGTTCGTGTGTGTATGTACGTCAGCTGTACCAAAAATAGATAAAAGGGTCCTCAAATTGTAAAGTGAACAAAAGAGTTCGGTACATAACTATAGAGTACAAGAAAAGCATTGATGCAAAGTATCAAATGACGTCCAAGCAAAAAATGCATCAAGAGACAATGAACTAGTAAACATCTGATGACCAGATGTCTGCTTGTAATCTGTTCAATGGTTCATTGGATTTTACCAGAATTGTATATCATTAATGAATGGGCGGACGAAAGACATTGTTCATATTGAACATTGTTAGGCTTGCTTGTCATTAGAATATTAAATGTATATTCTTTGGAACAAAAATAAAACAACAAAAAAAACCCCCAAAAGTGAACAAAGTCTGTTTTCTTTTATATTATAAATGTAACAAATATACAAACAGTACATAAAATAGTAACTAAGGGGACTATTATAGCAATATTACAAACATTTTTCCATGTCAAACTTAAATAAGGGTTTCTATTAATACCCTGGACTTAAGATACAGTAGTTATATTTCTAAATACTTAAAGTAGAACACACGCTGGAATGAAGAATTTGAGATAAATTTCAAAAAGACCAAATGCAGGATTTGCAGGTAAAAATGTCAAAAGTGCAATAAGGGCCTTAAGAAGAAATGAGCTATTAATTGAACGGAAAGAACCTACGGAAAAGATAATTTCAAAATGATAATTTTATGATATAACAATTCGTAAAATAAATGGCTTACGTTAAAAACCAGGAAACAAAGTGATCCCTCGGGAGCATTAATCACAACAAAATTACAAGAGAATTGCAGACTCGGTTTGTTTGAGTCTGTACATGAGGGATAATGAATACTTGCAACATCCCTAATGCCCCCTGGCACCGGCTGAGCGGTATTCATAAATTGAAATAAATTTCGATAAATTTATAAAGAGTGTAATTTATTGTTGAATATGCTTGCATTTCATTTTCTGTATAATTCTCCAGTTCGAATTCGTTATCTATAACCATAGCGCAACATGAATGACCAGGGGGTCCATATGCTTTCCTTAACGTGGTCTTCATAAACGCTTGCTGTATGCAAAGTTTGATTTCAATATCTCATTCCTATCTTTTGAAAGTATTTTTCATGAAAATGACAAATACAATATACTTATTGATTAATATCCCATAAATTGCAAAATTAGTAACACAATCAAATGATGGCTTCGGCAATTGACTAATAATTAATGTTTTGATAACTACATCAGGGCGCCAAGAATTAAAGAAAAAAGCTTTTGAGTAACAAAAGGATTTCTGATAAATAGTGGGGCTTGAAAATTACTTCAATAGTCAGGGTCTGAATAACTAAAGATATTCTATGCTTATCCCTGACATGTTACTGAATATGTCTAATTTGAATAAAAGAATGATACTACTATCATGAAACTATATCATGCGTTAAGGTGACAACAGACACTTTCCGTGGTACTCACATAAATGTCATTTAAACCACATTATTTTAGTAATAATTGTTATTTATTTAATATTTGTGCATTAAATGTCGTTGATCGTCATAAAAATAACATATTTGAAAAAAATGCCTTTGTAAATGATTGATTTTTAATAAAAATCCTAAAATTTTAAATCGTCATATCAAAGTCATTTTTTATTTTTTTGTCTTCAAACTTTGGGAAAATAAACATACTTATAATATCTGGGGAACCGTGTCTCAAATTTTTTCTATCTGTTCTCAAAAAATATTACGTAACGTCAAAAATTTTATGCGACTTTTTTCACCATACATATTACGTAATTAAAGATAATTAAGTCGCTGATTGAGCAAACAAAAATCCCTGACACGGTTCCCTCCGTAAATGAATTCCCTTTCATTTGCTTTAAACCGCATGTTAATTGCTTGATTATTAAAAAAGTTATGCCGATTCAAAGTTAGTCCGACCCGCATCAAACGAAGTGTCATAAATCGGCTGTTCTCTCTCGGACCCCTACGTTTCACGCTAAATAATTGCATAATACACAAATATCGCACCAGAGAGGGCACAAATTGCGGTAACATACTCTAACAACATTTTATGACCCAGTGACATCTGACCAATTAAAAAGTTGCTGATTAATATCAGTTTATAACAGAAATTTCTTCAAATCTTAACGTGATTTACCGTCCGTCTGGTATCGGTCGCACATGTCACGTGACTTTCGGTAAAATTTGAGGCACTCGGTGGGGGGAAATGGAAGGTATTTTTGCACCGCTAGCGGGGTATTTAATTCTTTCACTTTTGAAGTTTATTATTATTATTATCATCAGCATTATTATTATATTATACCAGTGTAACTCTGTCTGTGTATTCGTGTATGAAATTCCGTTAAATTATAAATTAAAATAACAAAAAAACTGAGCTTCTGACGGTCTTTTAAAGTCCATGGTAGATGTACAAATAAGAACGGGATATTATATATTTTTTCCTCCAAATTGATATAAATGCTTCACATATTTTAATAGAAATAAAAGGTATCACTCGATCATTATGATCTTACCTTCATAGAGATCCAGTTTTTACTGGGATATAAAATATATACCATACTTTGTCCCAGGTTTATTAGTACTGTGTTCGATTTACTGGCGAACAATTTATTCAAAGCATTCACTGATAATATATCTTATTATCTTTTTTATTGATTCATAGAGAAATAATCATCCTTAGACAACCTAAAATGGTTTAGAAATTTGTCAAGGACACCTTACCACAAGTCATATAGGCGTTCACATAAAAAATGTTGTCTGTTTTTGTTGTTGTTTTACTTGACATTGTTAGAAAACGAGGTTGAATGTAAAGCAAGCCCTTAAATCTGTACAAAAGTCCATAAACTCAATGTAATATCTATCAGATTAACGGGACAGACAGATTATTTTCACACATTATGGATATTTTACCAACTATATTTTTAATCAACCCCATGGTCGTGCGATTTGCCGCCATGCTTAATTATTTATGTTTCATACATTACGTTACGTACATTGGCCGACAATTTCTTATTTTATAAAAAAAAAGGCTAAATAAAAGGTAGACGATATTCATAAAAGATGTACGGTAGTTACATGAATTACGAGTAGTATGACAAGTTTGGACCGGTAATTCATGCATATATGGAACTACCGATTTCCCTCATTGATGCCTCAACAGGGGGCGGAGCGTTATCGATAATTGACAGGTTACGCGAATAGCAGATAAAAATGGTACAGGTACCGTTTTAAAACGTTTAAAAACACGTTTTTTGGACTAACTGCTGCCAAAATTTAATCACGGATGTGTTCAGAAAAGGTTGATAAATCTACTAAGCAAAAAATCTCATTTTAAGTATTTTCAGTGATAATTGACTCCGTTGTCACCTTAAATAAGTAATAGAAAGAGCATCGAAACACGAGGCTATCTTATTTATATGAGGGGGCGTAGCCCCGAGTATAAATCAGATTGCCGAGTGTTTTGATGTTCTTTCTCTTTTGTATTATAGTCAAACATAAAAACACGTTCCCTGTTGTCACAATATGAAACCTCGGAGAAAAGTAGCCAATGAACGAGCATCTAAATATGACATTTCGGTCGCTTTCACTTTCTCTGCCGTCACAATAAGTAAACCCCAGCAAAAATGAGCCAATCAATGGGAATGCTCTGGAGTGCGGGTAACTAATACCTGCACTCTAGTTAACACACGGTGCATGTATATGTATACAATTTACTAGTAACTCAGACACCTTTTCAACAGAAAGGTCCCCAAATTTTGATACAAAAAGATCTTAACTACTACTTTATTTTAGATTCATTGTTAATCAGTGGATTACAAGTACAACAGTTATATCAAATAAGAAACATGTATAAAAATGCAGTACATGTAGTATCATTTGATTATGATTGAGATTGGCGCCAGTGTTTTTTCTTCGTTTGATTTCGAGTATGAGTTATACTACAGCCTGTTGGTCTTAATGTGTAATCGCATTTCATTCCCACGCTTGTGTGTCTCGTATTTATTATTAATGCATTTATTTATCTATAAGAGTATAAATTTGAAACTGCAACTTCTGCTGTTGATCAATTGCAACTTTACGGCACTCTCATTCAGTCTTCGGATAATAACCTCGAACACAATTGTTAAAATACACAGAACGGAAACAGTAATTCAGTCTAACCTGCGCTAAGAAACTAAACATGTAGACCAATACTTATTTCATGCTAGAAATTGAAGAATTTTTTACACAAATATATCGAGTTAAAGTAATTTAGTCTTCGGATAAGGACCTTCAACATATTAATAAGAATACACCAAACTGATACGGTATTTCGGTCTGACCGACAATTAGAAACTTAACATGTAAACAAATAGTAATTTATTGCTAGGCGTTGAAGACTATAGTTTAGCTATCAAATACATCGAGTAAAAGTCCGACTAAATTAAGTATATTTACAGACATTAAAGGTAACAGAACATTATTTATATACTTATCATAATGTGTGTGGAAACCGAAAGTACAAATTGTTAATATGTTGCCATTTATTCGGATATAGTAAAAAGTGAACATCTGTGCATATTTTAAAATTGATTATGTTTGTCTGACATAATTATATTCCATCAAAATTTACCGAAATAGACTTCGGTTTATATGCAAATCATTATTTCGATTGTGTATGAAGCTACACTTTCGAATCCGTTCCTGGAACCAACAAGTACTAAGTAATTAATGGAGGAAACAACATTTTGCTCCGGACTGGGTTTGAGCCCATGCGGCTAGCGATCATTAGATTACAAGTCCGTTGTGTTAACCACACACCCATGCCATCGCATGAAAACATACTTTATTTTCCTTTGAATGACACATATTTACATTCGTTTCACATTTTCAAAGATAATACCCTCTGTCTTCATTTATATTTAAAACCACGTGGTTATCAGTATTAAGTAATTATAGTATCATAAAGTAGTGGAACTGAACGACATGCGCGCTGTAGCAATTATAAGGTTCCTTATAGATTACTTGTTTTGTGTTATATTTATGTATTTATATGTGCATTAGTTTAATCTCGGGAAAGGGCTGTACTACAAGCTAATGGACTTACTGTGTCATAATAATGCATATCTTAGTCAATGTCCCATTGTAGTCCCAGTCTCACGGGGCCGTATCGAAAACCTGAGTGAATGTCGTATGCACACTGCTATAGGATACCTTATTTACTGTTTGTGGCGGGGAAAAAACAACATATTCTCACGCTCGTCCCGGGTCGGTTTTTTTCCTCACAGTTCTGTAGCCTGACAGAGATTATTGTAAATGTATATGTTCACGTTTGAAACACGAGCGGGTTCGACTTTCTACCCTTGGGCATGTCTTGTTATGCAAACAAATATATCAAAACAAAACAAAGGATGTTGCTTGACGTCAATAAGTACAGTCTTCCGTGTAAAATCAGTCCCGTAAGGCTTTTTTTTCGCCAGCCCCATTATTGAAAAATCAGTGTCCGTGCCTGTTTGTCAGAAAATGTCTCTAACTCGTCTCCAGTGTCACCAACATAAATACAACTTTGGCAAAGCCTACAGTAATCTGCATATACCACTCTCGTCGATTTACACGTGATATGGTTGCGTACCTTGCAATAGACTCCGTTCACATGACTGGACGTATCGTATGATTATAGTCAAATTATGACATAATACTTTTTGAGTTAGCATATTTTAAGAGTAATAATTTTACTATAGAATATTAGTAGATTGTTATATTCTAAAGAACATTTTCTGCCTGAGTGGTTGAACCGCTTACACTGAATCACTTTATCTTTGTAAATTACTATGTCAAAGTGTACATTCATTCACGTGATCTCCAACTTTCCCGATAATGACAATATAAAAGTGTGCCATAGAAAAAAGAAAAACAAACATTTCACAAAATTTTTAATCAATGAACTTGCTAAAACAAACTGACATTTTGTACCATTTTGAAAAATGAAATCATTGTAACTATCTCTAATATTGTGATTAAATGAATACATATCCAAATTATATTACAAAGAACACTTTTTTTAAATTCACACAACAGTATTGTTTGTGGTTTAATATCAGCGTATGAAAAAATATCTGCTCAAGTTCTTAACAATCTTTCAAGATTGCAAAATCGTCGTTTTCAAGATTTTACATCCAGTGAATTTTGTGATCTCCCATTTTGGTGTTTGTCGCACTACGTAGATACTGGACATTCTAATAATATCATCCATGAAGGCTAAATCAAACCAAGCCGGCAACATTTCAGATCATGCCGTATTGTGCTTTAAGAATTTTGCTATTATCTAATAAATATAATCATTGATGACCCGGAGAACACTGAAATTCGCAGGTAAACTTAAAATCTATGTTTGGACATGACAGTGGTATTCCGATGCTTTTGGAATGTTAAATATCTAAATCTTTTGTGAATACTTTAAGACTTGAAACAATGATTTATTATTATATTAACTGATGGCAAGTCAAAATTTCCCCACAATCTTGATGTTGTTGATATAAAATTCCATAGTTTTGTGGAAGTTCTGCTAACTGCAGTCACAAGTTCTAAGAGACAACTTTTCTGTAAGGACGACGTCTGATTAATATAAGTAAGTCTGACCTGAAATTGACAAAATAATAGCATTAACAATTAAACAACAACTTTCATCAATGTTAGATACTCCAAAAAGTTCCAAATAGTTCATACGAATATAAGAATATGGTTATCCGAAATTATGTGATTGTCACACTTTGAGAAAAATATATATAAAAGAATCATAATACGATGAAACAAATACTAATGCAAAATATAAATTCACTTATAAAACGTATAATAGCTAAAATATATTACTTACATTCTTCAGAAATCATTTTTTAACTGTTACTTTCCTAGTTAGCTGGCTGATTTAGATACGATTGTTGTTGTTATCACTGGAGTTAGAACAATTATATTGTCAGGCCCCTTCAGGTCACATGACATATATTTTCTAACTTGATTGGCTGGCACGAAAAATTAGCCTAAAAGTGTTACATGTGTTGGAGATACGACGACAAAAGGCTAACAGCAAAGCTTTCCATTGGACATAGAACAAAATGCAGACGCTATATCTACAAAAGTATGACGTAAATCTGTACATGTTTTGTTTTGGAGATAGAACAAACTTATACTAAAATAAATGTGCAGTTATCTCATTTTTGGTAAAAATGGAGTTAGGACATTTTTAGAATAAGGCGACGATATGTTTTCTTACGGCTTCTTTGCCTGTTGATAAGGACAAGAATTGAAAAAATAAAAACTGACGAACCCCGTTATAATGTTTAGAGCAAACTTTATATTATTTATTCGATAGTGCCACTATAAAATATGCATGTATCTACGTATTGGAAAGCTTTCTTGAAAGGTTTTTATAACCAAACGTACTTTATCGGTCCTACATTTCAGCAAAAGGCTTAAAGACCAATTAAGACTGAAAGAACTTCCTGTAACGCCCTTCATAGTTTCCAAAAGGATACCCCTTGGCCTTATACCTTAATCGCGTATTCTGCACATGCACTTCACTAAAAAGTTATCTTGTGTTTTGTATGGAAGTCAAATACCATCGTTTTACATTTGCTATCTTTATCACATATAAGTTCATATTCAGTGTATTCAGTGCTATTTTCATCAGGCGATAAACACACAAATATTCTAAATACACAACAGGAGAAAAGTGATTTCTGAGGTATTATGTATCTTTGAAGGAAATATGTACAATTCCTATTCCGAAGTTACTGACCGTCTTTTGTTGTCAAAGCGATAATAAGAAAACTGATCAGTCACAATTTCTTTCGGAAGGGGGGATGAAGTCTTGTCTCTTTTTTTAGAAACAAATTTGTTATTAATCAATATTTGCTGAAGGTGTTCTACAGTTCGATAATCTTTTATTTACATTGCAACCTCCCTACAACAGCTAGCAGGCGGACAGTCCAAAATTGACTGTTGTAGAGAGATGGTGGTTGCTCAACAAATGAAACATTTCTTACTTTTAATGTTATTGAATTGTGTAGGATTGTTTGGACATAACAAATTTGGTATACCGGCCATTTTCTAAGTGGTTATCATCTGTATGTGAT
Organism: Ruditapes philippinarum; assembly: GCF_026571515.1. Classification (NCBI taxonomy): domain Eukaryota; kingdom Metazoa; phylum Mollusca; class Bivalvia; order Venerida; family Veneridae; genus Ruditapes; species Ruditapes philippinarum. The sequence continues at coordinate 18,669 of NW_026865014.1, forward strand.
ACTGGTTCATTCCTAAAAAAATGTTGATGATGACAGACGAACATAGTTTGAACATAGCCCATATTGACGTCATTTAGGGTTTGTCTCATAGCGTTAAGTGTTCTAGGTAATTATAAAACTTTGAGTATTCTTATTTAATTACAGAATATTTTCTAAATGTAAACATTAATTTTAAATGAAAAATGAGAACAAAGTTCGTGTCAGAAAGGAAATTTTACTAGCAAACAACTGTTTAACACAATCGCCAGTTAAAACCTATTTGAAGTGAAATACCAATAACCTTTCTATAAATGAAAGTTTTGCTGAAAACCCAGTATCTCCTGAATGCCAGTGAATGGGGTTTTAGAAAATGAATATATGTATATGTCTTCTTATTTATGATAAGAAAATGAAATAAAGTATTTCCGATTTTTGCTTTATAATTGTATGTACTGTAATAAAATTTGGTAAAAATGTATATCATACAGGTTTTTTAATGGACAGAAAATAATATCTTTATGCGGTTTATTATAAAAAAGGTTATTGCAGTTTAAAATTTCAAATGCGATTTTCTTATAATAACAAAATGACACATGGGTTTGTAGAATTAAGCCAATGCACATCCATAATAGGATATAAGCTAAAGATTAAGAGCGATTGTGTAAACAGGTGGCTATTGGCCAAAAGTGGCTTATACCCAAACGGACGAAACATTTTACTTAACGAGGAGATGATGATGAATTATTTCAGGATATACTCTCAGAGGGAGAAAATAATATTTCATTGACACAATTACCGGTGGAGAACATTCAACAACTCCTTAATTACGAAAAGTGTACAGATTCACTGCTGTGCTGGTCATTTTGTAGCCCAACATGTTGTTGGCAAGGGATTCTTGTTATATACGATGACTGCCCTTCATTAAGAGAGACATCTGTGCAATATCAGTTTGTTAAAATTTGGTCGGTATTGCAGTCGAACTATGTAGACAAGTCATTTTGTAGACATTAAGCTATATTGCGGGAAAGCACCATTCGTGTGTGAGATTATTTATAAGCATTGATGTAAACATTAACAGGAAACATTTTCTAAACATTTAAAAAAGTATTCCTGAAATATTGCTAACCCTTCTAATCTTAAATAGAAATACTGTATCACCCCCCCCCCCCACATCCACATTCATAAGGCAGTTATGATAGTTATCAGTCTGTAAAATATGTTTATCTTTTCGTAGACAAAGCCTTGAACCTAGGACTGTTTCCTGATATATTGTTATAATCTAAATTTGTCTTGTATATTTTTTGTTTTGTAAGCCTTAAACAGTTAATGCACATATACTTTAATGTATAATTTATTTATAAATATTAACTTCTCTTTCTTACTTAAGTTTTTTTTCTTATTCATAAAATTGTGTACGTGATTATTTTTATTTCAACTATTGTTACATTTCACATTAAATGTGTCAAGCTTAAATTATAACTAAGATTAAATCTACAGATTAAAACGCAAAATTGATATATCCTGCTTAAAGGTAAATATAAAGAGATGTTTATGGTTCTAGGTGACAATACTTTTTATATAATCAGGGATTTTAGGCCCTTAGGGAATAATTATGAGATCTGCCACCACAGATCTATTGAATATGTGATTGTTTTATTTCCTTTCTTTTTTTAAATGTGTCAATATCTTCCTTTATGATTTAATCTGCTTCACTTTCTTGTATGTATATATACTGGTCAGAAATTCTGTGAAGTCATATTCCATCTTGACTGTCATAAAATAAAGCACTTATGTTTTTCAAAATTTAAATCTTGGATTATCATTTTATCAGGTATGTTGAGTTATTTATTTTTTTCTATATCTGCAGTTTTCATTAAATGTTTCACTGTAAGAAATATGTTTTGTTTTATCTTAAGTTGTTTCTCTCAAGTATGTTTTAATTATATATTTTGCAGATTTTTCAATACTTGGCATATTAAATAATCATTGTATTTAATATTAAATAATCATTGTATTTTTTAACTTAAATAACTGAGATCTTGGAATATTTCTTATTGTTGAAGTAAAGTAAATTATCATAGGATAATGCACATGTATAACATTAAGTTGTTGCTTTGTAAGAAATGTTAACTCAAAGTATTTATTTATATTAATTTGTAAATAAAATATTTTTATTTTAGTTATTAATAAATTGTTCCATAAGTAATATTATTCACATAATTTATATTGATTTAGTTGGTTTTAAATATTTAGATAATGCTCTTTAACTCAATCATCAGTTTCTTTTCAAAGCTATTTAAAAGTTCATTTTATAAGTATCGGTTTATTAAGCATTTTTATCATCGACCAAGATCTCGGTATCTTCTCACATGCAATGCGAGTTATTGTTTAATTCCCCATGTATTTGTTAATTTAAATATTGCAATTACTGAATAATTATTATAATTATTTATAATGTATTGTAATATAAATATATTCCATCTTGACTGTCACAGAATAAAGCACTTATGTTTTTCAAAATTTAAATCTTGGATTTTCATTTTATCAGTCCTCTAGCATATATCTCCAAATCGGGGCGAGCATCGCAAACCGTATAACAAGTGGTGGGTAACAGTGGTGGTCGATGTCAGATCCAGTCAACCGATACTACCTTCGAAGTGGAGAATCATCTTCATCTCCAGTTACTCCAATCCGCCCTCCAAGGCGTAATCAATCAACGAGTTCTCTGACAACAGTCACAGCTCCACCGGTAGCCGCTACATCATTAATCACTATGTCTACAAGACAAAGCTCCAGTTATCTGAATAACTTTCGCCTCCAGGGTTATAATGATATTGAAGATGTTGACTCTTGGCTTGAAAGATTTGAGCTTTTTTGCTCAGCGGGAAAACAATGATGCAGAGCCAAATGTACAAAGAATCCAATGTATTAGAAGGCTATATAAATTATGAAGAAGCTAGTAAAGTTTTACAAAATATGGCAAATAATAAAAGCCCGGGACATCAGGCTTTAGTGCAGATTTTTATAAGGTATTCTGGAAAAATTTAGGTCCTTTTGTGGTAAGAAGCTATCAATGATGCTTATACTTCAAATAAATTGTCAGTGACCCAAACACAAGGGTGTAATAACATGTATTCCAAAAGAAAATAAACCTAAACAATTCGTGAAAAATTGGGAGACCTATAACACTTCTAAATACCGTATACAAAATTGCTGCAGGTTGCATAGCGAATCGAATAAAACTTACTCTAGATAAACTAATAAATAAAGATCAAAACAGGTCTCATCAAAGGAAGATATATTGGAGAAAATACCCGTCTTATCTATGATATCATGCAGTATACTGAAGAAAATAACATTCCTGGACTTTTCCTTTTAATAGATTTTGAAAAAGCTTTTGATTCACTCTCTTGGTCATTGAATACTCTGTCCTTTTTTTAACTTTGGGTCCGTCTAAAAAAAAATGGGTTTGATATTTTATATAAGGATGCAACTTCTGCTGTTAATCAATGTGGGTTTTTATCAAATTTTGTAAAAATAGGTAGAGGCTGCCGACAAGGAGATCCTCTTTCATGTTATATTTTTATATTATGTGCTGAAGTTCTAGCTTTAAAAAAATAAGAAATGATAAGATTATTTAAAGGAATAAACATTAACAATGTAGAACATAAATTGTCACAATTTGCAGATGACACAACAATGATTTTAGATGGATCAAGTGCGTCTTTAAATAAATCTTTGGAAATCTTGTCAAATTTTGCACAACTATCGGGACTTAATGTTAATTTTTGATAAAACTAAGGTTGTGTGGATAGGAAAAATGAAATATTCTCAAAACAGTATAAAAACAAGATGGAAATTGTCTTGGAATCAACATCAATTTAAAATGTTAGGCATAAATTTTCATGTTGACTTAAGTAAAATAATAGATTTAAATTATAGCGAAAGAATAGAAAATATCCGAAAGGTAATTCAAAATTGGAAAAGAAGAATTCTCACACCAATAGGTAAAAATTGCTGTCATTAAATCTCTTTTGATTTCATCTCTTAATCATTTATTCATTTCACTACCAAACCCTTCTGAAAATGTAATCA
>NW_026865015.1:0-130581 GCF_026571515.1 Ruditapes philippinarum
TATTCTGGGGGAAAAGGCTACCTGTTGAACTGTTTCTGAAAGTTATTTGTACATATAATGGTTACTTATACATGTAATAACTGTTTTTATAATGTACTGTATAGATCTACTCTTGTTTCAATTTTTCACCATTGTTTTGTTAACAAACGGTTTTTCAATTTTGCCGTTTTCGACATTTTAAGAGATTCTGGACAGCATATTATCTTTTAGTATATGTTCCTGTTTAATATTTTTCTTTCTCATGTATTATACTATTAAATTTTTACTTATGCAAATTGATCAAACAGCATCATAGCTGTAAATGTTTGTTATATATATGTTTAATTCGTCCGTTTAATATACTGTATTTTTTGTTATATTGTGCTAAAACTCTGTGGATAAATGTGGATAAAGTTAACATATATTTTAATTATATATAAATTAATAAGAAAACTAATATATAAATAAATTAATTAATTAATAAATTTAAAAAAAAACTCTTGTGAGACAACCATTCTCAGAAGTGCTTATTAGCCTTGAGCTTTTGAAAGCATCCATTAAATGTCGCTGCGATAGATTTGTTTAGGCTTATGTTGTCTTTTATTTGGTTTCGCTTTGTAATGATGATGGAATGTTAGTTAATATATTACATTTATATATCATACAGTGTTCCCTTTTATCAATTCAATCCTATTACAGTTGCAGTAATAGTACATAATATATTTTTAATCGTATTTCGCTGCATTTAAATCAGTCACGTTTTGTTTGAAATTCACATTGCAATATGAAGTGGGTAAGCCGTTAGGTTTCCAAACTTAGTGATAAAATAATGTATTGGAATGACTTTGTAAGGAAATAAAATGTAACATAATATTTGATACAGCAGATGAACTTTCAAATGCAGTATATTCATTCCCTAACTTAAAATATTCCTAAGTTTAAGAAAACTGCGAAGAAATAAGTTTATTTAAGATATTTCGATTAAAATTCTAACATTGAAAAAATCAAATTAAATAACCATTTGATACTTTTTAGTTGTTTCTTAAATATAAATAATACGAAACAAATATTTTGTTTGGAAACCCGTATTATGGCATAAAGTATGTTCCATTTGCGATCTGTGCTCTCCCCATAGAGATATTGCGGTAGTTAACGTGTATTAGCCAAATCTAAAAATACCAATCAATCGTATAAGTAATCTGGATATGAAACATTTCATTTACCTGTATACTCGTATGCGCCATTCACTCTTGAGGACTTATAAAAACTTGTTTTTTACACAAAGGTATTTTGGCATTATTCTTTTAAGAACTCATAGAAATGAGATACATTGCCTTATATACTAAAAGGGAGTATTGTGACGTGTTAAAACAAACATCAGACACAAAGCTTCATACACTTTACGGAAAGTATTATGGCGGAAATGAATGTCAGAAGAATGGGGATTGTCATTTTTGTCTTGCGAATATCCCCGCCTGTATGCATGCAAGCTGGTTTGAAAGCTACTTAATCATGTATTCCTAATATGCATACCAATTTAATCTGAATAAAATATTACCACAACGACAAAAACAGAACTTCTTTCTTGCAGACACATCGTGTTTTTCTAATAATATTACTACACGGAAATATTCATATTGATTGCTTTAAGATGTCATTTCTCATAACGATTGCATGTCATAGGAACATGAAACAATCGTAAAATTCCCAATTGAAAATAGGCTTGACTCGATTTTCTTAAATAAACGTTGCTTTTTGTTTACTAGAAAGCACGTTCACGTTACTCAATATAAAGCTTGTCTGCCTAAATACGTCGATGTTATGTTGTGTTAGAACTTTGTCTTTGGTAAAGTCATATATTTTCGAGGATAATTTTGTCATAATTACAAATATAAAAAGTCAAACGTGGAGGCGTATTTAAAAGTAAAGTATAAAGATTGATAACTAAACGTGAGGTTCATGAAAGACAAGCGTTAATTACTTCAATGTGACGATTCAATTCCAAATTTATAACATGCATATTCATTGTTATCAATTTTACAACGATCAATACAGTATATGTTTTATATGATTTACTTTTTTGCGACTAAATTTAATACAGCAAAACATGTTTGCTGTTGTCGGAATGACGAATAACTCTTGTAATACAGAGAAAAAACGCGACATCTTGAAAGCTTTATGAGTTTGATTGAGGGATAATGAATACGTGCAACATCCCTCACGACCCCTAGCACCGGCTTGAGCGGTACTCGATTCTTAACACTTAAAAGTGCTGGCATCAATGATTCCGAAGTACCAGAAAAATATAACAACACTGAAGTGAAGTACGGGGCATCTTTTTACAGCTGCCACACGCCACTTGATTCCTGCTGTTGTGAAGTATGAAGACTTTCTATAAATGAGGCTCATTTGCAACAAAATACTTCGCATTAAAACGCAGTTCCGGTAGGAGTTGTGGTAACAGAATTAAATAATCAGTGTTTGAGAAAAAAAGTACAAAAATTGGTGACATAAACTTAAAGAAAAATAGTGAAATTCAGAACAGTTAAGTGTTTTACAAAGATAAATTTTATCCCAGCACAAGTATTTTAAAGACGCCAATGCTTGATTTGTAACTTACCATTATGTAATAATAGCCGTAAAATTTTACACAGTATATTTTGGTGAATTTTATTATTGTTACTTCGTTTATGCGATCTTAAGATTGCTCTGTAAATATATTAGTTATCTCAGATACTTACTAGTAAACCTGGTAAAACTATTAAAATTATTTGGATTCCAACGGTTTATGGGAATGATAATATGTAAACATGTTATGCCACTGTAACAATAAATAATGCTTGATATGTATCAAATGAGGCAGGTGACATTTTATGGGCACATTATTTACCTACTTTGGCGATAACTGAGATATTTGTGTTACAAATTGCTTCATAACTAGTTCTACTTAGATTGTCGAGTTTAAAAGAAAATATTTAACACTTTAAATATCACGAACAAATTTTATTCAATTTCTTATAATTATGTTGATCATTCTTCTTTATTTTTGAGAATAAAAGAGATGTACATGTATAAGTAGGGTAAGGTTTAATATCACCTTACATAATCCGATACTTAAGATATTCCTTATAAAATTGATAATCATAACGTAATTTAGGGTAACATCACATTATATCAGAAGCCCCTCTCGAATTCTTTGACAGTTTTCTTTTTACCTTCATGCATTGCATTTTTTTTTCAAATGGAGAGTGTTTTACATGTGTACACTATGACATCATTATTTGAAATACTTAAATGGAACCTCATACTACATGTAATTGGGACCCATATCCGTATGGATCGACAATCTGATAAGTTAGACATCTATATGAAGTTTTCGTCAGGTATAATAAGAAAATATTTTGTTAATGTATTAAAGGTCTTATCCTAGAGATATATTATGGCGTGCATTTAACTATTAATTTTTAGAAGTCACGATTTATACTTGAACAAAATTGTATTCTTTAAATTATCAAGTATATTAGTACAATTACAGAATTAGAACACGTTTTATTTTTCTTAACGGTATTCATCACGACATTTTCTCTTGTGTTCCCAATATATTATTCTGAAAGGAAGTTACTTAAGTGTATATATTTGACCAAGACTTAATGGCACGGTAGAATGTTTCAAGTACACGCAGTGTTGTTTATATCATAGTCACGCAAAAATAAAAAAGCAATGTGAATTCAAAATGCGTCTGTATATCAATCCTAAACATCCTAAACATCTTTAAAGAAATTATCTCCAAAATGATTATGCACATCTAGAACATTCAAAAATATTTTTAGGCGTTTTGAATTTGAGCTTATTATTAGTAACGGTTTTGTTTTTAATTATAATTTGAAATAATTATTATAGAATAGCGGCTTTGTAGATATTTTACGTTCGCATTGAAAATTAGTATTTTCCAATTACACACTGGAACAAAAATATAATGTTCGCAATAAAACTCGAGTTTTCCCTTTCTTTTCAAAATTGAACGGTAAGTCATTTTAAACGGACATAGCGGTGTTCAAATATGTCCTTGACCTCGACTACGTGACATCCTGTATTATGCTATGTATATGTTACAGTATTAATATAGAATCAAACAAAACATGCCACCTTTGCAAATACTTTTCCAAGCTGTGGTCGTCGGAAGTGGCTGTTAATGCATATTCATAAGATATTCTGAATTTAAACAGTACCTGATATTAATTCCAATAAAGCAATAAAATACTGCATGTATTGATTGATTAAATTAAAAATATAGAAATATTAATTTGCAAAAGATTGCAAATTGTTTGCCAATTTGTATAGTTCGACGAACAAAGCAAGTGTTTTTTTTCACAAACAGCATCCTTTCTCGAACAGTATTGATTTGGTGTCTTTTAGCGTGTATCCTTTTCCAATAAATTAATTTTGTTTTGAATAAACAGATTCCTTTAGTCAAGTTTGCGAAAATACAGTTGATGGTTTCTCTTTTAACCATGTTCAAATGTGAAGAGAACACTCCTGTATGTTTGCCCGTTTTCATGCGGTACTATATATTAATTTTTATACTATGTTATGAAATTTCCATAGATTTGTAATTAAATAAAAATATTACTTTGCTGAAATAATTAATAATTCCACGGGAATCAATATAGCATTAGCTATAAAGTACTATTGTGTAAACAGTTATATGATATAATACTTTCCAACGGCATACTAGTCAATAATAAGTTTATTTTATGAAAAGACTTAAATTTAAAACAGGCACACAAATTACAGTCTTTTACAATTTGTTCTTGTTTTTTTTAAAGCGACATAAACGAGATGACGTCAGGCGTTCAACGACAACGCAAACACAAGTAATTAAAGTTTATACTCATCTAGTAAAGTATTATAATCGAGACATATGCCATAAAGAATAAAACGCAACAATTACTTTATGCGCACGCGTAATTAAAAGTTTGTTGAATATGAGGCTCAATTTATAAATTGGAAAAATCCAATTCAGCCAATGAATATGATATTTCACCATGAAGATATAATTTTATAAAAAGTTCTTTTGATTTCTGTTCGGATCCATGAGATTGCTGCTATATTTAGATCATTATTATAATAATGTGAATGAAATCTAATTAAACTAAAATGGCCAAGTATACTTTCGAAAATCAAAGAAACTTTACAGTGAGGTTATATTCAAAGGTAATATCTGATGGAACCATGTCAGAAAGGTGGTCTTTATTATTTAAATGCAAATAAAAAATAATTTATATCACGCTTTGCCTATTATTCTTTAATTCCTAACTTGTGGCAGATTAAAGGAACATTACCAAATTTTATATCTTGTTCCGCTGTATAAATAGTATAAACTATCAATTCATATGTGCCTAACAGTTACCAATAACAGTTGCATGAACATTAAGGAATATTTATTAAAAAGAAAGGTGTTAATGTAGGCATGCTGTTAAACTATTTTAAGCAAAACATTTTCATAACATTCGATATTGCTTCTTTAAATTTGGTATTTTGTATACCAGTTTTTTTCATTATTTTTTAATCTTAACACATTGATTGATTGATTATTAATTTGATTGTCCTACGTGTTAAATTATTATAAAAATCAAGTCCTTACTCTTTGTTAATTTTAAAAGAAATTGCTAAAAAACGTTTTCGCTCATATATGAGTATCAATTTGTAAAAGGTGCGCATAAAAACTATATCTTTTTGACATTCGATCTAGAAAATGCATTATCGTGTAGAAACCTGTTTGTGCTAATCCAAATGTATAAAACAGAAACGTGAGTGTCTTATCAGCGTAAATATATCAGGCATAAAAACATATTTGGACGGAACAGGTGGATTATGAAAGAGCGACTGGCGGGTAGTAATATGACAATTAGAATACAATTATAATAGAAATTCTGGTACTTAAAAAGACATATTCAATATCGAACCAATGTGCAGTAATGTTTTAAATGTTCTTTTTTATGTCATACTATATAATGGATTCAATAATGCGTACGAACGAACAATGTTTCCTTGATTTTAGAAAACACGAAATGTAGTAATATATCATTTTTATGCGTAGTTTGTTGCCAATTGTCTATGTCAAAATAACATAAGAATTAAGTAGAATTCCCGACAGAAAATAAAGATTTGGCTCATTTGTTACTTTTGTTGTCTAGGTAATATTATAGGATATATCATTCATGAGAGACAAAATAGAATGAAATTCAATAAATAAAACGGGATAATCTCATCATCTTCTAGTTAAAACTGACACGTCCATTGGCGGTATCTTACAAATGTCCTAATTTTCTTTTTCTCTATCAACTCACCTTAAATATATGAAAAATGAGCTTACTTTGAATTCATTTTTATAAAGATATTAATAATTTTCTCTTATATGATATACATTTAAAAAAACATGAGACTTAAGATTCTTTCATGTGATTAATCTATACTCTTCAGCTAGATTACAGAACGTCGTTCGTTCTACTAAGGTGTCCGTTTGTGCCTGAAATAATGAGCAGAGGCGCTCCTGAGCTATTTGTGGAAAGTCGATATTTGACCTTAACAGTGATGCTGGTGCGATATTATTATTATTAATATTTATTATTCAAACGCTGCTATTGGTTAATTGTAAATGAATATATTCTAGTATCTTAAGTTCTTTACCGATATCATTTCTATGAGAGAAAAAAATCATTTTAAGTTGCATAAGAAACATGCATTTTATAAACTAATATTGTCATAGCATTATGATAGTCATAAATGAATCACTATAATAAGTAGCACAAATGTTGCTATAAAAATGTGGCATTATCACTATATTTAAGAAGCCATGACATAATAAGTCACTATCTGTAATAAACACAAATATTGATAATTATAATAATTGTTGCAGTCCTTATTATCACTATTTTAAAGGAGTAGTAGAACAGATATTTATTATAGCTATATGGTCGTCAAAAATAAGTCATAATCTATAAGTAGCACAAACGTTAATATAATATTGTGGCAGTCCTAATTATCACTATCTTTAAGAAGCAGTAGCGCATATATTGTTATAGCAATGCGGTAGTCATGAATAAATAATTATATGTAGGTAGCACAGAATGTTGTGACAGTCATAATTATCACTATCATTAAGAAGCAGTAGCATTGTGGTAGTCATAAATGAATAACTACCTGAAAGTATCACAGATAAATGATTTAGCATGGTAGCAGTCATTAATTAAACAATTTTTAAAGAAAGCACATATATTGATATTACTTATGGCAGTCATAAATAAATCATTGTCGGAGAGTAACGCAAAAAATTACAAACCATGAGAAATGGTATGTCTTTTTTCGTTCCTGTTTTCATTAACCAAGATAAGAAGCACAAATTTTATTTCCTGGCAGTACAATTAATATTGATAACGATCTCTTAATGAGCATTACCTGTATGTTTTCAAAATCTTCATCTTGGATTTTTTTATAATCTGCACACTGGTATTTTCTTTCTAACCAATGTATTTTAAAGCAGCACGCCTCCAGATTCATGCTAATTTTCATGAAAATTTAGAAAATGTATTTGAATGTGTAATATTGTGAAGTAACCAAAAGGAAGCAATTTGCACATTACCAATGGCACTTACAAATCACGAAAATTACCAAAAAGTGGTCAAAATATGCATAAATAGTCCTTACTGCGTTAGAAACACAGTAGAAATGTATTTCTAAATACTGAAAATTCAGTAATTAATCGCACAAATACATGTACAATATTACGTGAATCTTGAAACTGTTTTACTTTTCCTGACAGCTTAGTACATTTTCTCAAGTTTGACTAATTGAAATATGATGACTCATCTGGAGGCATGTAGCTTTAACTTGTGTGCGATCTAATGAAAGAAAAATGCAATAAATATTTTATGTTTTAGCTTTTTATATTTCTAAGTATTTTATTTAACACCTTGTTTTATTATTATTTCAGTTATAAAGCAGCGGAAAGTGGTAAATCAAACCAGTTTTTTCTCAATTATATTGTTTTTTGAAAATGATATCATATTATCTGCATATCGAAGTGTTGGGATACCAAATATCTCATTCACAGTGAACTATTTCAAAACGTTGGGAAGAATGGGCACCTCGCCCTAGGCTTAGGTTCGTGAACTTGTTATCTGTAGAACTGATCTCTAAGTAACTAAGCTTAAATACGTTAATAATTAAAGAAATTTAGTTAAAAGTGACGTATTTACCATGAAAATATAACTTAAGTTGAGTTATATAAATTGTTGCAATACTAAAAATAAACTTTAAAGTTTATTATGCTAGCGTGTTTTGAACCCGTACCGATCTCCCAAAAGTATGAACTGATTCGACATAAAGCCTCTCCATTTCCCGATTATTCCACTCACGTTGACAAGCCATGTAAAATCATCTAAATTGGTCGCTTCTCTTTTAAGCTGATGGTGTCATTTGACATCATTTTCCATAAGGAAAATAAACAAAATAAACTTGTTCCCTTCTAAGGAGTATAATTTTCATTAATCAACTGATAAAGTTTTAGAAACGCTGCCATTTTTGGTACGAGATTTAATCACTGAAAATAAATATCGATGCATGTACCAATAGCCTTTTGAAATTATGTGTTAATAACGTAACGACACAAAACAAAACAGAGGCATTTTTTTGGGATAAGGGAAATTTTACAAAATTGATGTTGACAGATCAATTGCAATCAGTATTTGTGAACTTCTTCAATCAAAGAACATAATTTCTTAACAGTAACTTGCTTTCAACCGTTTTAAAATGTATGTTTATAATACCGATTTTTACACTGTAAAGTTGATATTAATTATCTATTTTTAAGACGAATATTTCAAGGATGATTTGCCTAGAAGTAATCAAACATATACAAATATTTAGTAGAGGCATAAAAATCTGCCTAATATATAAAGGGACGTATCATTTGAGCATTATGGATAAATGCCAAAAAATTATTTTGACTTTTCATTCTACTCACATTGCCATAATTCACTCTATGATGTTTTATTTGCGGTAGTACCAATTACATTCAACAGGATTTTATGTAATAGAAAGAGCATCGAAACACGGGGGCATCTGAATTGTACGAGAGAATAAATCAGATCGCCGAGTGTTTTGATGTTCTTTCTCTTTTGTATCATAGGCAAAAAACAAACATTTCCTGTTGTCGCAATATGAAACCCCAGAAAATGTAACCAATGAACAGGCATTTAGTATGATATTTCTATCAGTATCCCTTTCTCTCTCATCAAAATAAGTAAACCCCAGAAAAATGAGCCAATCAATGTGCATGTTCTGGAGTGCAGGTAACAAATGCCTGCACACTAGTTAACGAACTGTGCATGTGTATATGTATACGATTTAACTCTTAACAATTTTCAATAGAAAAGTCCCAAAACTATGATACAAATAATATAAAGTTGCATTTCGTACAATTGTACTTAATAATACTCATTGTACATATGTGTAATGCTTTAAAAGTAAACCTTCCTCTTGAAAATTGCAAGTTTGTTCCGGTGACAGAGTTTCGTTTCGGACTATTATCCTTTTCATGTCACTAAACTCTAATAATATGTTATTGCCTTCAAGTAGTACTTAAAATGTTTAAAACAAATAGCTCCTATGCGAAAATGGCGTTTTTCCCGTTTAAAACAATAATTCTGACTATTTACTTGTTAAGATTCGTACTCTCGTGTGTCAGTAGGATTGAATACATTTTATCATAGCATGTATCAAGGACAATCTTGATATTAAGATATTATAAAGGTTATTAAACACGCACTTTACCTTGTCACGAAATTTCCTGTGTCAAACAGCGTCTAATGCTCCGTATAGATTAGTTAAAGACACCAGTAATTCATATAAGATAATTCATATTGTCCATGAAGTAGATGATTGAGTACATTAATATATAAAAACACTGATTGATTTGGAAACTGGAGTGACTGCAAGAACATATTAATTATTTTTAAAAAGGAAGGGATATTTAATTCGTGATGTTGGCAGGGTATTCAAAAGATTAACCAGTTTAAGTGCACACAAACCCATCCCCTCGTTACGGAATACATCAAACTAGACAAGTATTTAGGAAAATGTATCATCTGACGTGTCTCTGAGCCTTCGTTAATATCTAACTTTTTTCCCCATTAAAAAGTATTTCCTTATGTTGCAACAAAGGGACAATATTTAGGAAAACCTAATACAGTTTTCATTGCAGATATATTTTAGGTTTTTTATTTGATTTTTATGTAAACTGTTCTCATCGGCCACATAAACCCATTATAAAACGAATATATTAATATATCAAATAGATCTTGGATAAATAGACAACCGCTATAAATTAAATAGTAAATTGACATATTAAAATGATTGACCAAGAATCTAAAAATGAAAGCGTTGATAATGCAAATGAGATGCTGTTTTAAATGTTATACTTTGACGTTAGGCAAAATCGTGAAAACTCTGCAGGTCACAAACCTTACAAGACCGGATTTAGACATCATTTAGACATTAAAAAGCCTAAAAAGGATGAGTTTTGATAGCAGCTTTAAAGACAGAAAACAGAAAAACAGCTCGCTTTTAAATGTTATCACGCTAATGAAATGTTTCAGCAACTGAACATCAAAATATTCATGTTGTTGTTTTTATTACAACGCATGTCAATTTCATAAATAACAATCTTAGTTAAAAGATTGAAATGTACTTTTATCCTGAATAAATAACGCCGGTGATAAGCCTAATTAAATGATATGTGCCGCGTCATGACAAAACCAACATAATGGGTTTGCGACTTTGCGCAGTCTGATCAGGATCCATGCTGTTCGCTATCAGTTTCTCGTCTTGTTATATGGTTCGTAGGCGAACAGCATGGATCCTGATCAGACTGCGCGGATGCGCAGGCTTGTCTGGATCCATGCTGGTCGCAAACTCATTATCTTGGTTTTGTCATGACGCGGCTCATATGTAGGTTAGTGTTGGAAAAGCTACCTGTTGAAATGTTTCAGAAGTTTTTTTGTACATAAAGGGTGTTACTTATAATAACTGTTATTATAATGTACTGTATGGATCTGCTCTTGTTTCAAATTTTCACCATTATTATTTTAACTAACGCTTTTTCAATTTTGCCGTTTTCGGCATTTTAAGGAATTCTGAAGACCAAATTATAGTTTTAGTATATTATGTTTCCTGTTTAATATTTTGCTGTCTTATATTTTATACCATTAAAATTTTTACTATTGCAAATTGATCAAACAGCATCATAGCTGTAAACGTTTGTTATATATAAGTTTATTTCGTCCGTTTAATATTCTGTATTATTTGTTATATTGTGCTAAAACTCTGTGGATAAATGTGGATAAAATTAACATATAAATTAATAAGAAAATTAATATACAAATAAATTAATTAATTAATTAAAAAAAAACTCTTGCGAGACAACCATTCTCAGAAGTGCTTATTAGCCTTGAACTTTAATCCTATTGCAGCTGCAGTAATAGTACATATATATTTTTAATCGTATTTCACTGCTTTTAAATCAGTCACGTTTTGTTTTCAATAAGAAGTGGGTATGTCGTAGGTTTCCAAAATTAATGATAAAATAATGGATTGGAATGTAAGGAGATAAAATGTATACATGACTATGCAAATTCTACGGAAAATATTTAACATATGTTGCATTACAACGCACATTTTGTATTTTGATCAGTGGTAAATCATGTTTTATTATTGAAATTTTCGTTATACTATCTGGTGCAAACGCACTTATATGTATGATACATATATAACATTACTACGTTGTATATAGGACTTTCTTATTTCAAGACTGATTAATAAATTTATATATGTTAGCGTGTGGGGTTTGAAAAATAAAACATGACACTTAAAATGATAAGAACATCCGTGCACAGCATTGCAAAGCAAGAGCTAATATTTACATTTTTTAAGTTTTAAAAGAAAATTAGAATGAAACTGGAGGTATGCTGCTTTAATACTGGAGTCGCCATAAGAACAATACTGGGTTGGTACGACGTTAAACCCAAGATTCAAAAAACGGGAAGATAGTTCTTGGTTGAATTTAATAGAATATTCCACATGCCTTGGCTAAGTAGTTTAATATTTTCTTTTTCTAGATACAAGCTCAAAGAATTGATTAAAATAACATAAAAATATGTAAACTGAAAACCTGCTACAGTAAAATAACTGTAACAGGTGCATACTGCAATTAAGATTTGTCGAGAGATAAAATATATATCTCATTAGGCAAGGAAGAGATAGCAGGTGTTTAAATACTATTTATGAAACAAAATATCTACTGTATAATAGAAAAACAATTATGATTCGTGGATAACGCGTTGGGCTTGTAAGCCGCGTGGGTTCAAACCCTGTCAGGATCAAGACGCTGTTTCAATGAGTAAGATGAGTAAGTAAATTTACACTTTTTGCCCAATGCTGGTTGATGCTAGGCCATAAACGAATTCGAGAGTTTGATGTTGTAAGTTTTTGTTTCCTACACAATCGAACTAAAAAAATCGTATAAGTTTCATTATGATAAACTATACATATAAGCATGTTTATAAAAATTTTTTATTCATTTTAATGAAAATATGCCTTATTAAGAACTTAAGCAGACAATTCAAATGTTTCTTAATTCTAATGAACTCAAAAAAGCTGCATTAGCACTAAAACGATCTAATATCGAATCTGCAGTTATTACGAAACTGTGGAAAGCTGAAATAAACACGATTCTACATTGCCGCGGGAATCCAACAAACAATATATTTCGTTTCTTGTGCGTTCATAAATTTTAAATTAGGCACCAGAATAAGGTACCTCTTATTAAAAGCAGACAAAGTTGAAACCCAAAGGGAAAATAAAAAAGAACGGAGTGCATAATCAAAATAATAAAATCGTATGTTAACAAAGCTTTTTTCTGTTTCGTGTATAATAATAAACATACGGTTATTTTAATCCGATAAAACTTGTTATTTTTTTCTCTTTAGAATTACATACGTCAATGATTTTCGATAATTGCAATGTAGTAAATAAAATACTATTGAAAAATTATAAGATAGTTTTAAAATTTTCAATTCGAATATTTTCTAACACCACTGCGCATAATTTAAAGTGACTGGCTGCAAACTCATAATATAACTTATATAATCAAAGGATACATTGTCTAAATTTAATAAATTTCTAATCAGCATATGCACATATATACATATATATTAAGAAAAAGTAGATTTATATCAATTGTCAAATTAAGTTGTTTTCAATATTTAAAAGGAATGGATCCGTGGCGTAATGATGGAGAGTCGCCTAAGATACGTTTCTGTCTGTATCTATGTAGACCTATTTTTGTTTCGATGTTCATGATGTTAAATCATTGGCTATTTTATCTTAATATAATATGTTTCAGATAATTTTTATTAATGCCATATGTGTTTACCGATGGTGTCTTTTGCATTTCTATCATAAAAAACTAGAAAAAACTAAAGGTAGCATTTGTTCCATAAGTACTTAGTATCTACTACGGTAAAATATCAATATCACTAATTAATACCTGTCCAGGGTTGAGGAGGAATATGAACCGTCGCTAATTGGTAATAGCAGTTATCAAGTAAGGAATACCATGCAAAGACATATTACCAGTTTTAATAACTTAAATACAAGTTTTGCTTCAGATAATTATTTTCTTGAAAAGGATCTCTTTGCATCTCTATCACACAAACAAACATGATACATTTACAATGCTTTCTTTGACAGGTAGCATCTGGTCCTTATAAACGTTAGGACATAAATTATTGTCATATACACAGAGATAGCAATAATGTATTGTTTCAGAAAATGATATTTAAGTATATGAAGCTATAGCTTATGACATATTTTTAAACATTATCAACAGTAAATTGTATTGTTTCCATAACGTTATAGTCTATTCAAGAAAAGAGTTGTAACATAGAATATCGCTGTTATTTAACACACATGAATATTGTGCAATGTTCCGTTATTAAGTGCTGACATTCAAAATATATGTTATTTGCAAACTCAAGCTTTCCGAATATGATTTAAACTTGATACTTATCTTCCTTTTAAACACACCAGAGACTTTGACATGTGAGACGCAAATTATTATTACTAAAAATTATATAAATTACTTTCCGACTTGGCTATCAACGTGTATGTGTATTATTTTTCTACTTATTAAGTCATATTTTGAATGTGCAGAATGTTTCAACTTGTTTCTTCTAAACCATTTGACAAAACTTGCAAATTTAACAATTGTAAAATACAAACCACATTGTAAAGTCTTTATATCGCCGGTCGTCCTATTGTCCTTAAAGTCGTCATTCTAGATCGCATGCCGGAAAAAAAATTTTCCCACTGCTGAGAGATAAATATAACGTAACTCAAACTATATGTCAAAAGACTTTAGCAAAAAGAAATGCGAAAAACAGGTACTTGCGCAATTTAGACACTAACACTGGTTTTTGTTTATTTATTTTTGCTGTTTCTCAAAGCAGGATGAGCAAAACTTTCGAAAATTACTGTCAATTTAAAAATTAGCTCAGGTCAACACACTAAGGTAAACTGCAAGTGATTGACAAAATTATTACTATTAATATTATACGCATTATATTTTTTGAGATATTAACTTGGTTTAAATAATGAATACTAAAATGTATTCAGCTAGTGGGATCAAAACCTGGTAGGAAGTGTTTCTTTTTATATCGGTTTATCTCTTGATTATAGAGCTTAATGTACTGTCTGACAACTTAATAATAGTTTTATACAGCAGAAAAACTTTCAAATGTAGTATTTTCTCTCCTCAACTTTAAATATTCATAAATTTAAAAAAAATGCGAAGAAATAAGTTTAATTAAGATATTTCGATCAATAATGTAAAATTTAAAAAATCAATTAAAATAATTATTTAATAATTTAGTTGTTTCTTAAATATAAAAAATACGAAACAAATATTTTGTTTGGAAGCCCATACTATTGCATAAAGTATGTTCCATTTTAGATTTGTGCTCTTCCCGTTGAGATATTGCGGTACTTAACATGTATAAGCCAAAATTAAAGATACCAATCAATCGTATAAGTAATCTGGATATGCAACATTTCATTTACCTGTATATGCGCCATTCACTCCTAAGGAAAAATAAAAAAAACTTGTTTTTTACACAAAGGTATTTTGGAATTATTCTTTTAAGAACTCTTAGAAATGAGATACATTGCCTTATATACTTTAAGGGAGTATTGTGACGTGTTAAAACAACCATCAGACACAAAGCTTTATACACTTTACGGAAAGTAATATGGCGGAAATGAATGACAGCAGAATGGGGATTGTCATTTCTGTCTTGCGAATATCCCCTACTGTATGCATGCAAGCTAGTTTGTATGTTACTCAATCATGTGTTCCTAATATGCATACCAATTTAATCTGAATAAAATATTACCACAACAACAAAGACAGAACTACTTTCTTGCAGACACATCGTGTTTTTCTAATAATATGACTACACGGGAAATATCATATTTATTGATTTAAGATGTCATTTCTCATAACAACTGCATGTCATAGGAACATTAAACCATCGTAAAATTCCCAATAGAAAATAGGCTTGACTCGATTTTTTTAAATAAACGTTGCTTACTGTTTACTAGAAAGCACATTCACGTAACTCAATATAAAGCTTGTCTGCCTAAATACGTCGATGTTATGTTGTGTTAGAACTTTGTCTTTGGTAAAGTCATATATTTTCGAGGTTAATTCTGTCATAATTACAAATAGTGGCGGCGTATTTATAAGTAAACGTATAAAGATTGATAACTAAACGTGAGGTTCATGAAAGACAAGCGTTAAGATAGACCATGGGTAATGTGCACCATAAGGAACTGTAAAATTGAGAATATAGGACAGTTATATGTCTTCAAGGTCACATGTTTGCAAAATTTCAATAAAATTTATCGTGTTGTTTATGAGTTATAGATATATTTCTGAAATAAGACTTTGCAATTAGAAGAGCTTATTTTCAGAAATAAGGAAACTCTAAATAATCTATAATATCATCATTAAAAAAAAACGTTTTCCTATTGCTTATTGTTAAGAAACAAATAATAACATTCAGGTAACAAATTACACAAGCAAACTGATTGTTTCTAAACAAAATGTTCCTAATAAAGTATAAAAATTTTACCCTACCCCATCCACTTTAAACACTAATTTGACCATTTCAATATATATAAAAAGCCTTATTCAAAATATCCCTAAAATTTACCACAATGAGTGTCTGTTTTCAAAGTTTGCTTAAATTTTCTTAAAGGGATACTGAGGCAAAATAATGATAAAAATATAAAAATTATCTTCTGTACTCAAATCACCATAAAATGACATTTCTTAAAGTCCCAGCATGAATTTCTGTATAAATTCTATATATTTTGGGTTTGAAGCTTGAAAATAACTATATATGTTGAAGGAAATTTAGACGCCAACAGAATCACCGAATGGTTAAAAAACAAGTCATGTGATTTGAACAAACCCTGGAAGTTACAATAAAAGATGTTGTGGATATTGTATGATTGAAATAAGTCTAAGTAATTGATTTGACATGTTCTTTAACGTTTCCAGAGTACACAGTGACAACTATTGTGAAATCTTAGCGCTCTAACCTGACCCACGCGGGTCAAGTTAGGAAAACACCATTTTATTCTTTATATGGAGAAAAGTTTTTTTCCTTTGACTGTTTAGTGTATTTATTTTGAGGACATTTACAGAATAATGAATGAAAAAATCAAAACTAAGAAATGAAAATTTTGCCTGTGTCTCCCTGATATGTATAGGTATAATGGCTGATCATGCGAAATATAAAATACTTTTACCGTGCAGTTTTTATTTTATTGAACTTTAAATATATCTGGTATCATATTTGCTATACATTTTGGCATTATTTAGCAAATAAATACCTACAATAATTAAATAATTTAAATCAAACACGTTTAAATCAATATTTTCTCTTGTTGCATTTGGGTTTCGTCGATTGCTTACAGCTTTTACATTTAAAATGTTAAATCCAAAAACTGTTGCAAATCCTTAAAAACATGTCATCAACAGTGTAATTATATACATGTGTTTTTGAAGTTAAAATCTTTCCGGATTTAAAATTATTTTTAGAAAGAAAAAAAAAAACAAATTCATGCACTTTGAAAAAAAAATGAAAGGAAAAATATTATAATTTGAATGTGATGGAATAATGCATAAATCACATATCAACCGGAGCAGAGATTGCAGATTGTTTTATGAAGTTATTTAAAATGATGCTTCTGTTTGGTAGTGTAAGAAACGGTTATATGAAAAAAATCGACGCATTATTACTCTAAGTATTTATATAGAAGGCAACGTGGACCGCCTGAACAATGTAATGTATTTAACAGAAAATATTTTTTCGGTATTAATTATAAAAGAATTATTTGAATAATGCATGTCAAAACAAAGTTTAAATTATTTTCTTTGTGTCTAATTGTCCGTCAACAATATTACATGTCAGACTGTTTTGGCGAGAAGATTTTTGCTAGATTATTTACATCAATGTTAAACAACAGGTTTATCGTGAACAAAATACCTCGAAATTAATAAGGAATACAAACCCTAAAATTCTATGTATTCAGTTTTCTTCGTATAACTTCCCCGTGGTGCAGGAATAACGTGCTCGTCAAAGGTGCGAGTTGTCTGGGGTTCAAATCCCAGTCGAGACAACTATTTTTTTAAGTGTCTTTTTTAAGCCACGATATGGAAGGATAAAGTGTGGCTCTTGTCATGCAAAATTCCGTATGTATCAAACTCAAACTGTTACAGTAAAAAATCTTAACGCAGTCGCTGCATCTCGGTGCCCTGCAAGATGAATTTTAGTATATAAAAATAAACTTATAGAGGAAAATGCATACAGATATACAGTACAATTTAGTTGCAAAGATCAGAAAATACCACAGAGCTTACAGCCCTTTTATTATAGTAAGATCTGTCAGTTACATGCATGGAATAATCATCAAAATTGCTTCAACACAGGAACTTTAAGAATGCTATAAAACTGCATTGTCGGTTATGCACGATATGCGCTAAGTGATGCATAAGACACATCGTGGGCACTTTCTTCTATAACAATTATTATGTAATAATATCCGTTGTGCTCTTCATAATCACACAAGAAATTGTATTAGACATAAAATAGAGAAAAACAGAATCCCTAAAAAAAAGTCCAACACAACAAAATTGAAAATGTTGCAGGCTCGGTTTGATTGAGCTTGTTCATGGACGGTACTGTAAAGTGCAAGTTACCGTCAATATTTAACATGAACTGGTACAATTTTGAATTTTGAAACATCCGCAGATGTGTTCATATGGCGGTTATCATGGAACCTTCAATGTGACACTTTCGTGCCATTCCATGAAAAGCGGCATATGGTCCCCAAGTAAAAAAATGCGTGTGCCCTAAACGAGAAAACAATGGGCGGAACTAAATTAAATGGAATTTTGAAAGGGGATCAGAGGTTATGAAGCCTGCATATCACAGATAAGACGTCAAAAGACAAAATTAAAAAGCAGACCACATATCCTAAGGGTGATTCAACAGTATTCAAGTGAGGAATACTGGAACCACCCAAGTTGAAAATGGCCGAATAGAAGAAACTAAAAGTACCACATAACATGTATACACAACAATAAGTTATGTTAAGAATGTGTACATGTTTGTAATGGCTAGAAATAGTGTAAATGATTGAAACAAGTCAAACCATTTACAATGTACCTGTACCTTAAAGCCAAACAAAAAAAATACCTGTACCTTTAAGCCAAACAGAAAATAATCAATTCTTGTTTCGTTATAAATTTTATCTATTCGTAATTTTCTTTTCTTCAAAATAGAGAAGAACAGAATCCCTAAAGAAAGCCCAACACTGCAAAATTGATGTTGCAGGCTTGGTTTGATTGAGCCTGTTCATAGACGGTACGGGAAAGTGCAAGTTACCGCCCATGCCCCATAGCACCGTCTTAAGCAAAATTCATCATTTAAACACGAAAATGGCGACTTTGTTTAATTAAGAAACATCCCCGGATGTGTTCATACGGCGGTCATCATGGAACCTTCAATGTGACACGGTAGTGCCATTCCATGTGAAGCGACGTATCCCCAAATACAATGCGTGTGCCTTAAACGAGAAAACAATGGGCGGAACAAAATAAAATGGAATTTTGAAAGGGGATCTGAGGTTATGACGCCTGCATATCAACATTTTGAATCCCACAAGCAATTTTCATTCAGACTTATGTCAGAAATTTTCAAAACAAGTGCTTTATCTTGTAGCACATCTATTAATAACCTATCCGAAACTGCACACACATAGTGTTTGTTTGGACTGAAAAAAAGAAAAAAGGTACGATATTAGCGAACTTTTTTTTTGTCTCTATTTCTGTTTATTGTCAATTTTCCCATGAGAACAATAAAACAAGAAGGATTTTCAGCAGAAAATTCTTTGCACATTGCATTTTCTCTTCAATTGCAAATGAAATATTTTTCTTTCAATGTCTTTGAACGAAATAAATTTTAAATATTTTCAGTTAATATCCTAAATGTAACATGATATTTTGTGCAAATGTCTGGTCGGAAAATGTCATGTCATTCATAAGTGCAATATTAAACATGATATGATCTTTAATAAGCAAACCCATCCAAATTGTTTAAAAAATGTTGGATATGACAGTTGTTTTCAATTAGGAAAGTTAATTCTATATAATATAACTTGATCTTTATTATGCTTCATTATGCATTAACCAATGTTAAACAATAATTTTATTTTTATTAATATGACTGTTTTGACATAAATTAAATTAATTTGTTCAAGAGTCACCAGAGAGTAAAAAAAATCTGGAAACAAACTGATCCCTCGGAAGCATTAATCACAACGAAATTACATAAAAATTGCAGACTCGGTTTGATTGAGTCTGTACATGAGGGATAATTAATACGTGCAACATCCCTAACGCCCCCTAGCACCGGCTTGAGCGGTACTCAATTCTCAACACTTATTAGTGCTGGCATCAATGATCCCAAAGGACCAGAAAAATATAACAACACTGTAGTGAAGTACGGGGTAACTTTTTACAGCTGCCACATGGCACTTGATAACTGCTGTTGTGAAGTATAAAATTTGGAAACAAAGTGATCCTTCAAACATAATAAATTATGTATGACGACTTTCTATAAATGAGGCTAATTTACAAAACAAGACTTCGCATTAACTCGCATTTCCGGTAGGACTTGTGCTAACAGGGAATTAAATAATCAGTGTTTGAGAAGCAAAGTACAAAAATTGGTGACATTAACTTAAAAAAAAAGTAAAATATAAAACAGTTAAGTGTTTTACAAAGATAAATCGTATCCCAGCATAAGTATTTTAAAGACGCCAATGCTTGATTTGTAACTTACCATTATGTAATAATAGCCGTAAAATTTTAGACAGTATGTTTTGGTGTATTCCATTATTGTTACTTTGTTAATGCGACCTTAAGATTGTTCTCTCTGTTTGATATGTAAACTCAGAGACTTACTAGTAACCTTGTTAAAACTATTAAAATTGTTTGGATTCCAACGGTTTATGGGAAAGAAGATAATATGTAAACATGTAATGCCACTGTAACAATAAATAATTACGATATGTATCAAATGAGGCAGGTGACATTTTATGGGCACATTATTTACATACTTTGGCGATAACTGAGATATTTGTGTTACAAATTGCTTCATAACTAGTTCTACTTAGATTGTTGAGTTTAAAAGAAAATATTTAACACTTTAAAGATCACGAACAAATTTTATTCAATTTATTATAAGTTGAATATTATTCTTTATTTTTGAGAATAAAAGAGATGTATAAGTAAGGAGAGGTTTAATATAACCTTACATAATCCGTCACTTAACATATTCCTATCATAACGTAATTTAGGGTACATGTAACATCACAATATATCAGAATTCTGGAAACAGAGTGATCCCTCGGAAGCATTAATCACAACAAAAAAACATAAGAATTGCAGACTCGCTCTCGAATTCTTTGACAGTTTTCATTTTACCTTCATGCATTGCATTTTTGTCAAATGAGAGAGTGTTTTACATGTGTACACTATGACATTATTGAACCTCATATTACATGTAATTGGGACCCATATCCGTATGGATCGAAAATAAAATGATTTCTTACTGATAAGTCAAACATCTATATGAAGTTTTCGTCAGGTATAATAAGAAACGCATTCTGTTAATGTATTAAAGGTCTTATCCTTGAGATATATTATGGCGTGCAGTTAACTATTAATTTTAAGAAGTCACGAGTTATACTTGAACAAAATTGTATACTTTCAATTATCAAGTATATTAGTACAATTACAGAATTAGAACACGTTTTATTTTTCTTAACGGTATTAATCACGACATTTTCTCTTTTGTTCCCAATATATTATTCTGAAAGGAAGTCACTTAAGTGTATATATTTGACCAAGACTTAATGGCACGGTAGAATGTTTCAAGTACACGCAGTGTTGTTCATATTAGAATTTGAAATAATTATTATAGAATAGCGGGTTTGTAGATATTTTACGTCCGCATTGAAAATTAGTATTTTCCAATCAAACACTGGAACAAATATAATATAATGTTCGCAGTAAAACTCGAGTTTTAACTTTCTTTCAAAATTGAACGGTAAGTCATTTTAAACGGACATAGCGGTGTTCAGTTTATGCTCTTGACCTCGAGTACGTTACATCCTGTATTATGCTTTGTATATGTTACAGTATAAATATAGAATCAAACAAAACATGCCACCTTTGCAAATACTTTTCCAAGCTGTGGTCGTCGGAAGTGGCTGTTAATACATATTCATAAGATATTTTGAATTAAAACAGTACCTGATATTAATTCCAATAAAGCAATAAAATACTGTATGTATTGATAAATTTAATTAAAAATATAGAAATATTAATTTGAAAAAGATTGCAAATTGTTTGCCAATTTGTATATTTAGACGAACAAAGCAAGTTTTTTTCACAAACAGCATCCCTTCTCAAACTGTATTGATTTGGTGTCTTTGAGCGTGTATCCTCTTCCAATAAATTAATTTTGTTTTGAATAAACAGATTCCTTTAGTAAAGTTTGCGCACATACAGTTGATGGTTTCTCTTTAACCCATGCCAAAATGTGGAGAGAACACTTTTAAAAATCTATTCCTGTATATTTTGCCCGTTTCCATACTGTACATTATGTTAATTTTTACACCATGGTATTAAAGACTTTTCTCTGGATCTTAATAAATTAAGAGAAATTAATAACATTAACAAGAGAAACATTCGTTTGTAGGAGAAATAAATGTTTTCATTTGACATTTCAGAAAGGCAAAACGTTGTTTACAATAAGTTTTCTTCGAAGCAGTTTCCTTTCTTTCTAGGTATCTGCTGCATCCATTATTTATGGTATTTCAATGGGAATATGTGAAGAAAATAGAAATTAAAACATTGCTTTTTATACAATTTATCTAGAAATTTCCATAGATTTGTCATTAAATAAAAATATAACTTTTGCTGAAATAATTAATAATTCCACGGGAATCAAAAAAGCATTAGCTATAAAATACTATTGTGTAAACAGTTATATGATATAATAGTTTTCAACGGCTCACTAGTCAATAATTAGTTTATATCATGAAAAGACTAAAATTTAAAACAGGCACACAAATTACAGCCTTTTACAACTTGTTCTTGTTTCTTTAAAGCGACATTAACGAGATGACGTCAGGCGTTCAACGACAACGCAAACAAAAGTAATTAAAGTTTTTACTCATCTTTTCAACGATTATAGTCAAGTATTTTAATCGAGACATATGCCATAAAGAATAAAAGAATAAAAAAAAGGGGAGCGGTGGTCTAGTGGTCAAGGTGTCTGCCCCTTAACCCAGAGATCATGGGTTCGAGCCCTACTCGGGTCACGACCATGGTTCTTTATATGACACCAGTACTGGTTGGTTCCAGGAAGCGGACTCGAAAGTGATTAATATAAGTTGCAAGAACTTGTTTCGCAATCGAGCTAAAATAAGTATGTTTAAACCAAAGAATAAAACGCAACAATTACATTATGCGCACGCGTAATTAACAGTTTGTTTAATATGAGATTTCACTATGTAGATATAATTTCATAAATTGTTCTGTTGATTTCTGTTCGGACACATGAGATTGCTGCTATATTTAGATGATTATAATAGGGTGCATAAAATGTAATTAAACTAAAAATGGCAAAGTATACTCTCGAAAATCAAAGAAACTGTACAGTGATGTTATATTCAAAGGTTATATCTGATGGAACTATGTCAGAAAGGTTGTCTTTGTTATTTAAATGCAAAAACTTAATGATTTATATAACAAAACACGCTTTGCCTATTAATCATAAATTCCTTAGTTGTTGCAGATTAAAGGAACAAAAAAAATTATATCTTGTTCCACTGTATAAATAGTCTAAACTATCACTATTAATGTTACAATTCATATGTGCCTAACAGTTACTTATAACAGTAGCATGGACATTTAGGAATATTTATTAAAAACAAATGTGTTAATGTAGGCATACTGTTAAAATATTTTAATAAAAACATTTTCATAACATTTGATATTGCTTCTTTAAATTTGGTATTTTTTTCTACCAG
Source organism: Ruditapes philippinarum (assembly GCF_026571515.1). Taxonomy (NCBI): domain Eukaryota; kingdom Metazoa; phylum Mollusca; class Bivalvia; order Venerida; family Veneridae; genus Ruditapes; species Ruditapes philippinarum. Next base: position 23,770 of record NW_026865015.1, read on the forward strand.
TTTTATTATTATTTTTTAATCTTTACACATTGATTGATTGATTGATTGATTATTAATTTGATTGTCCTGCGTGTTAATCGTATTAAATTATTATGATAATCAAGTCCTTACTCTTTATAAACTTTAAAAGAAATTGCTAAAAAAAAACGTTTTTGCTCATATATGTGTATCAATTTGTAAAAGGTGCGCATAAAAACTATATCTTTTTGACATTCGATCTAGAAAATGCATTTTCGTGTAGAAACCTATTTGTGCTAATCTAAATGTACAAAACAGAAACGTGAGCGTCTTATCAGCGTAAATATATCAGGCGTAAAAACATATTTGGACTGGGACAGGTGGATTATGAAAGAGCAATTAGAATACAATTATAACAGAAATTCTGGTATTTAAAAAGACAGATTCAATATCGAACCAATGTGAAGTAATGTTGTAAACTTATTAATGTGCAACTACAAAGTCATACTATATAATGAATTTTATATTGCGTACAAACGAACCATGTTTCCTTGATTTTAGAAAACACGAAATGTAGTAATATATCATTTTTATGCGTCGTTGCCAATTGTCTACGTCAAAATAACATAAGAATTAAGTAGAATTCCCAACAGAAAATAAAGATTTGGCTCATTTGTTACTTTTGTTGTCTAGGTTATATTATGGGATATATCTTTCATGGGAGACAAAATATAATGAAAATCAATAAATAAAACGAGCTAATCTCATCATCTTCTAGTTAAAACTGACACGTCCATTGGCAGTATCTAACAAATGTCCTTATTTTCTTTTAATCTATCAAAACTCACCTTAAATATATGAAAAATGAGCTTACTTTAAATTCATGTTTATAAGAATATATATAAATTTCTGTTATATGATATACATTTTAAAAAAAAACATGGGAGTTAAGATTCTTTCATGTGAGAAATCTATATAGCTAGATTACAGATCTATACAGCTATATTACGGAACGTCTTTGGTTCTACTTAGGTGCCCACTTGTGCCTGAAATAATGAGCAGAGGCGCACCTGAGGTATTTCTGCACCAGTTAGGTGGAAAGTCGCTATTTGATCATAACAGTGTCGCGACGTCAAAACCAACCAAATAAAAAATGAAAAATTATAATTACTTGACAAAATATAATTAATAAGAATTTTTATTAATATAAATGATTCAAACGCTGCTATTGGTTAATTGTATATTAATTGAATATATTCTAGTATCTTAAGTTCCTTACCGATTCCATTTCTATGAGAAAAAAATCATTTTGATTTGCATAGAAATAATAATATATTCTAACACAATTGAAGTAACATGCATTTCTATAAACTAATATTGTCATAGCATTATGGAAGTCATAAATGAATCTCTATCTACAAGTAGCACAAAATGTTGATATCATAGTGTGGCATGATAACTATATTTAAGAAGCCGTGACATAGTAAGTCACTATCTGTAAGAAACACAAATGTTGATAATTATGATAATTGTGGCAGTCCTAGTCATCACTATCTTTAATGAGTAGCGCATATATTCGTTATAGCAATGCGGTAGTCTTGAATAAATCATTGTCTGTAAGTAGCACATAGATTATTATAATAAGATTGTGGCAGTCCTAATTTTATCACTATCTTTAAGAAGCAGTAGTGCAGATATTGATATAGCAATGCGGTAGTCTTGAATAAATCGTTATCTGTTTTTTTTTATAAGCACAGATATTATCATAATATTGTGTCAATATCATTAAGAATCATTAGGATTGTGGTAGTCATAAATGAATCACTACCTGACAGTAGCACAAATACTGTTTTAGCATTGTTGCAGTCATTAATAAAGTAATTAGTCCCCTACCGGTTTAACCGGAGGGGACTTTAGGTTTACCCTCCGTCCGTCTGTCCGTCTGTCTGTCTGTCCGTCTGTCTGTCTGTCAGTCCGTCAGTCCGTCCGTCCACAAAACTGGATCCCGCGATAATGCAAAAAGTACTGAAAATATTTTTATGAAACTTGATATATGGATAGATGGCAGTATGGAGATTATGCACGTCTTTTTTTTTTCTTCCTATGTTGAAAATTCTGGTTGCTATGGCAACAAATAGTCTGAAAATATGGCAAATTTAACACATAAACTGGATCCGGTGATAACTCAAAAAGTACTGAAAATATTTTTATGAAACTTGAAATATGGGTAGATGGCAGTCTGGAGATTATGCACATCTTTTTCTTTTCTTCCTATGTTGAAAATTCTGGTTTCTATGGCAACAAATAGCCTGAATTTCAAGATTTCTGATTTCAATTTTTCAGCTTTTTCACTATATGTTCTTTATTTCTTAAGGTGTTTACTTCAAACTTTAAATATAAGTTTCTGGTCATCAACCACATCATATGTGACAAGGTTTATAACTCTAGCACAAAAAATATCAGTATTACCTCCCTTGAACTTAGATTTTTTAGGGGAAAAAATTTTGTCTTTTTTAAATAACTTCTTTATTTCCTAATGTATCTACTTCAAACTTCATATATATGTTTCTTATTATCACTCGACATTTTTGAGAAGGTTAAATACTCTAGCAAGACTATTTCCAGAATTATGTCCCCCTTGAACTTAGATTTTTTTCGAGAAACTGGTATTTTCACTCCAACTTCTTCATTTCTTATAGGATTTACTTTAAAATCCCACATCGTAATAATATGACAAGGTTGTATAAACATAATTTCCTTACTAAGCATGGAAACTGAACACATTACTGTGATATAGACAAACTTATTTTATTATGTTTTGTGGTTGATATTTTCAAATACAGACTTCATCCTCAAATTCATTATAAATGGCAATACACAGGAGTGTATGACAATTAAAGAACTTTTTGAGGGACCGGTAGGGGACTACTGTATTGCCCGCAATACTATCAAATGCTTGTTTTTAAAGTTATCAAAAATATTTGTATTGTTTGTGGCAGTCATAAATAAATCACTATCGGAAAGTAAAGCAAAAAATTACAAATCATGCGAAATCGTAATAATTTATGTCTTTTTTTCGTTCCTGCTATCATTAGACAAGATAAGTAACACAAATTTTATTTTCTGGCAGAACAATTTATATTGATTACGATCTCTTAATTAGACATTACCTGTATGTTTTCAAAACCTTCATTTCGGTTTTTTATAATCTGCTCACTGGTATTTTGTTTCTAACCAATGTATTTTAAAGCATCACGCTTCCATATTCATGTTAATTTTCATGAAAATTTTGAAAATGAATTTGAATGTGTAATATTGTGAAGTAACCAAAAGGAAGCAATTTACACATTATCAATGGCACTTACAAACCACGAAAATTACCAAAAAGTGGTCAAAATATGCATAAATAATCCTTAATGCGTTAGAAACATAGCAGAAATGTATTTGTAAATACTGAAAAACCAGTCATTAATCGCACAAGACATGTACAATATAATTTGAATCTTGATTACTTTTCCTGACATCTACATTTTCTCAAGTTTGATTTTATTGAAATATTTTGACTCATCTGGAGGCATGTAGCTTTAACTTGAGTGCAATCTAATAAAAGAAAAATTCAATAAATATTTAATGTTTTATCTTTTTATATATCTAAATATTTTATTTAACACCTTGTTTCAACATTATTTCAGTAATAAAGCAGCGGAAAGTGGTGAATCAAACCGGTCTTTCTCAATTATATTGTTTTTTGAAAATGATATCATATTATATCGAAGTGGTGGGATACCAAATATCTCATTCACAGTGAATTATAGAATGGGCACCTCGCCCTAGGCTTAGGTTCGTGAACTTGTTATCTGTAGAACTGATCTATAAGTAACTAAGCTTAAATATGTTAAGAATTAAAGAAATTAAGTTAAAAGTGACGTATTTACAATGAAAATATAACTTAAGTTGAGTTATATAAATTGTTGCAATAATTAAAATAAACATTGGTCGCTTCTCTTTTAAGCTGATGATGTAATTTGACATCATTTCGCATAAGGAAAAATAAACAAAATAAACTTGTTCCCTGATAAGAAGGATAATTTTCATTAATCAACTGATAAAGTTTTAGAAACGCTGTCATTTTTGGTACGAGATTTAAGCACTGGAATGCAAAAATCACTGGAAATAAATATCGATGCATGTACCAATAGCTTTTTGAAATTATGTGTTAATAACGTAACGACACGAAACAAAACAGAGGCATTATTTTGGGATAAGGGAAATTTTACAAAATTGATGTAGACAGATCAATCGCAATAAGTATTTGTGAACTTCTGCAATCAAAGAACATACTTTCTTAACAGTAACTTGCTTTCAACCGTTTTATAATGTCATAATACCGATTTTTACACTGTAAAGTTGAAATTAATTATCTATTTTTAAGACGAATATTTCAAGGATGATTTGCCTAGAAGTAATAAACAAATATTAAGTAGAGGCATAAAAATCTGCCTAATATATAAAAGAACGTATCATTTGAGCATTATGGATAAATGACAAACAAATTATTTTGACTTTTCATTCTACTCGCATTGCCATACTTCACTCTATGATGTTTTATTTGCGGTAGTACCCTTTATATTCAACAAGATTATATGTAATAGAAAGAGCATCGAGACACGGGGATATCTGATTTGTACGATGGGCTTGGCCCACGAGAATAAATCAGATCGCCGATTGTTTTGATGTTCTTTCTCTTTTGTATCATAGGCAAAAAACAAACATTTCCTATCGGTATCCCTTTCTCTCTCATCAAAATAAGTAAACCACAGAAAAAAATGAGCCAATCAATAGGCATGCTCTGGAGTGCGTGTAACTAATGCCTGCACAATAGTTAACGCACTGTGCATGTGTATATGTATACGATTTAACTCTAACATTTTTCAATAGAAAAATCCCCAAACTATGATACAATAATATAAAGTTGCATGTTTTACAATAATTATTGTACTTAATAATACTCATTGTACCTATGTGTAATTCTGTGAAAGTAAACCTTCTTCCTGAAAATTGCAATTTTGTTCCAGTGACAGAATTTCATTTCGGACCATTATCTTTTTAATGTCACTGAACTCATCAAAGTAGTACTTAAAATGTCTAAAACGAATAGCTTGTATTAAAAAACGGCGTTTTTCCCGTTTAAAACAATACTTATCAACGTAAATTCAGACTATTTCCTTGTAAAGATTCGTACTCTCGTGTGTCAGTAGGATTGAATACATTTTATCATAGCGGATATCAAGGACAATCTTGACGTTAAGATATTATAAAGGTTATTAAACACGCACTTTACCTTGTCACGAAATTTCCTGTGTCAAACAGCGTCTAATGCTCCGTATAGACTAATTAAAGACACCAGTAATTCATATAAGATAATTCATATTGTCCAAGAAGTAGATGATTATGTACATCAATATATATTAAAACACAGATTGAACTGGAAACTGGAGTGACTGCAAGAACATATTAATTATTTTTAAAAAAAGAAGGGATATTTAATTCGTGATGTGGGCAGAGTATTCAAATGATAAACCAGTTTAAGTGCACACAAACCCATCCCCTCGTTACGGAATACATCAAAATAGAAAAGTATTGAGGAAAAGGTATCATCTGACGTGTCTCTGAGCCTTCGTTAATATTTAACATTTTTCCCCATTAAAAAGTATTTCCTTATGTTGCAACAAAGGGACAATATTCAAGAAAATCCAATATAGTTTTCCTTGCAGACATATTTTAGGTTTCTTATTTGATTTTTATGTAAACTGTTCTCATCAGCAACATAAAAACATCATAAACCGAATATATTAATATATCAAACAGATCTTGAGTTAGTATTGGGATAAATAGACAATCGCTATGAATTAAATAGTAAATTGACATGTTAAAAATGATTGACAAAGAATCTACAAATGAAAGCGTGGATAATGCAAATGAGATGCTGTTTTAAATGTTATACATTGACGTAAGGCAAAATAGTGAATACACTGCAGGCCACAAATCTGACAAGTCCAGATTTAGACATCCCATTTTAGCAATAATGATTAAAAAGCCTAAAAAGAGTTTTGATAGCAGCTTAAAAGACAGAAAACAGCTCGCTTTTAAATGTTATCAAGCTGATGAAATCTTTCAGCAACTAAACATCAAAGTATTTCATGTTGTTGTTTTTTATTACATCTTTATGTCAGTTTCATAAATAACAATCTTAGTTAAACGATTGAAATGTACTTTTAATTCTGAATTATTAACGCCGGCGATAAGCCTAATAAAATGATATGTAGGTTAGTGTGGGAAAAGCAACCTGTAGAAATGTTTCAGAAAGTTATTTGTACATATAAGGGTTTCAAATAATAACTGTTACTATAATGTACAGTAAAGATCTGCTCTTGCTTCAATTTTCCACCATTATTATGTTAACTAACTATTTTTCAATTTTATCGTTTCGACATTTTAAAGGATTCTGAACAGCAAATTATATTTTTTGTATATTATGTTTCCTGTTTAATATTTTGCTGACTCATATTACATAACATAAATTTTTTACTATTGCAAATTGATCAAACAGCATCATAGCTGTAAATGTTTGTTATATATAAGTTTAATTCGTCCGTTTAATATTCTGTATTTTTGTGTCGCCTTATAAATGGCGACATATAGGGGTTACATTTGTCAGCGGCGTCGTTGTCGGCGTCCCCTTAAGCTTGTCCGGAGCATAAGTCAGTCATTATAAGATGGATTGCCTTCAAAATTGGTATCTTGCCTCTAATAATGACCCGAAGTGCAGTGCATCTCATTATAAAAAATGCAATACACAAGAACCGATATTCTGCATTTTTTTTTTTTTTCTTTTTTTTTTAATTATTGCCCTTTGTTAATTTTCATACTTTATTTTTGTCCAGGCCATTTCTCCTAAAGTATCAAGCTATGGTCTTAAAACTTCATAGGATGATAGATCTCATTAAGAAAAAGTGCAGTGTACAAGAACCGGTACTCTGCACTTCTTATTTTTGAGTTATTACCCTTTATTAATTTTCATACTTTATTTTTGTCCTGGCCATTCCTCATAAATTATAAAAGCTATAGACTTGAAACTTCATAGGATAATAGATCATATAATAAGAAGTGCAGTGCACAGAAACTGCTGCTCTGCACTTCTAATTTTTTGAGTTATTGCCCTTTGTTTATTTTCATATTGTATTTGTGTCCTGGCCATTCACTGCGAAAAAGACATGGATATACGGAAGTGTACGGAATTCCGTATATCATTAATATACGTGTAAGAATACGGGAAACTTGAAATACGGAGATGTACGGGATCGTATATTATATCAGTCCGTATATGACCAGTATACGAACTCCGTACACTCGTAATATACGGGAAATTTGTTGTACGAAGTCCGTATTTTACTAATATACGGAATTTTATGACAAGTCCGTATATTACTAAAATACGAAATTCCGTATTCGTGCAAATACGGATTCTGTATATAGAAATAGCGTATGATACCGTCAGTGCACAGAACGTGTAAGACATCCACCTGTAGCATGCAGACGCGGTATTCTAGCTCAATACCGCTGTGTTTGCTTTTTAGCATACATCCGCAGATAAATAGCGAATACTTTACCATTGCGATTGACGATTAGATAGTACTTTTTTGTATTTTGCATCTATTGTGAATCAAGTTATTTTGTAATTTATTTTCATTTTCATTATAATATTTTATAATGATGAGCCAAACATGAGAAAACGATAAAGTTGAAATTGTGATGTTCAAAACATGAATTAATTATATTAAAATCGTGAAACTGTTTAGTTGAAATCGTGAAAGTTAAAATAAATGTGAAATCACGAAGATGAAATCGGGATTGTCCACACAACATTTAAATTTTACGTTGATATATGTCCTACAAAAAATAGGCTATACATAATATAATACATGTACTTGCATATGTAAAAAAAATCAACAATGATATCTCATTCATTCATTCATTCATTCATTCATTCATTCATTCATTCATCATTCATCATTCATTCATTCATTCATTCATCCATCCATCCATCCATCATTCATTCATTCATTCATTCATTCATTCATCCATCCAGCCGTCCATCATTCATTCATTCATTGAATCAATCAATCAACCAATCATTCATTCATTTATTCATACATTCATTCATTCATTCATTCATCACTCATTTATTCTTATATTTATTTACTTATTATTTTTTATTTATTTATTTATTTATTTATTTATTTATTTATTTATTTAATCTTTTATTTCAGGAAACATAAAGATTTGCGTTTTTGTACACACGTTTTGAATAGAAATCTTATGAAGTTCCGAATTCCCCAATTTTGATTCTTTTCGCGCGGTCTTATTTATGACATAATATTGTGTAATAGCCACGTGCTGTATTGCGATAATCGAAGCCAATACTGATTAAGCCGGATATTGATCCGGATATTGATCATAAACGCAGCAGGGTATAACGAGTTTCGGTTTTCTCCGATTACGTAAGTTAGCGCAATTGATGTTGAATGTCTTAACGGTAATTTTTACTGTTAATTTCTAATATAATTCATGTACGAAATAAAGGAATTAAATTGTGATCTCATAACCAAGTCTCTATGTGATTTTGTTCCAGATATTATAAAGACTCTAACCTGACATATTAAAATGAAACAGACATAGCTGCTGTATTCTTTCAAATGTTTTTGCAGCGTCGTGTTGTTGTTATCCTTTTATCTGGCGGAATTCGTCATTTAAACAAGACACAATTAAATTATTATTATACGCAGGGTCTTTCAAATAGAATCTATTTGAAAGACCCTGCTATACGTCAACATTCTTTAGCAGTGTGTAAATCATATCAGTCAAAATTGTGATACTGAAGAGTTTTTTGTTCTTAAGAGAAATAACGTTGAGTGTAATGTACCTGGTAAGAGACTTGTAAGTTATATATTAATTTTGATATTATATGTGTACCTACATGAAAAATTTGGCAGGTAGTTTCTTTATCAATCAAATCGATCATCTCCAAACGTTTGATGATTGTTGATATAATGTATATATGTTGATGTCATACACTTTTGGTTATTTTGTATGTTTTGTGTCCTCATCGGCTTTAAAGCCTATTTGAATGAAATAACGTGTCTACTGCATAATAGAAACTGGGACATACTATGAATAAAGTCCCAAACAGAACAGTTATTCCATTAGAGCAGATAATGAATAAAAAGTTATTTTTTAATATAAGTACTGAGCTTTCAACACACATACATTTATTTAATTACAGTTGTCAAACTAAAATATATGATAAATTTTACTATTAATTATCAATCCTTTATTAAAGCAATTTAATATTTTAGAATTTTGACAATTCGACTAAGAAAGAAAAGAAATATAAAAGTACATGCTCTTGAGAAGTTTTTTTTTTATTTTTATTTTCATGCTTTACCCGCTTATTGTTGTTGTAACAAAAATTTGTGTAATTTATGAATATTTCTTAGCGCTTCTAAAACGTCTTTTATTATCATCATAAATATTATTATTATTATTATTATTATTATTATTATTATTATTATTATTATTATCATCATAAACATCATCATCATCATCATCATTATCATCATCATATGTATTATTTTTTAAAACACACATACATTTATTTAATTATAGTTGTCTAACTAAAATATATGATAAATTTTACTATTATAATTTATTTATTTATTTATTTATTTATTTATTTATTTATTTATTTATTTATTTATTTATTTATTTATTTATTTATTTATTTATTATTATTACTATTATTATTATTATTATTAAAAAAATAAATAACCGATTAAATAATGTTAAATTAGAATCAAAGTTTTGCCTGTAAAAGTATCAATGGTTATGTTATACATGTATGCAAATTATCGTTTATGGATACATGATATATCCTATTTAATATTGCATTATTTTGACTTAGTATGCTGGTTATCACGGACAATAATATAAATCCGTGGAATTATTAATGCTAAATGCTTAATTACACAAACGGTATCCAGGCATATCAACAGCCAATGAGTTTGAAGCGTTGGTTTTATATCACGTGTATCCTATCAACCAATCAGAAATAGCGCGGGCGAAATGAAAAAAGAAAAAAACGCGATTGGAAATGGATGGTTAATAAAATTCAGAATATTGCAAAACAAGGTAGGTTAAAAGTTATTTTTTATCGTTGTAATATCAATATGCGATCAATAGAATTGTTGCATTTTGTGAACAACAGCTTATTTCAGGGTTAAACTGATTTGTTTTTAGAAAACTTTAACACTTTTTAATCTGTTTCGCTATCCAATATGGCCGCCGGATTAGATAATTAAAGCAGGGATATATCCCTAAATTTAGACTGGGAGGTTACGAGTTTGATTTTGATTTCTAAACTGTATCTTGTTGTTTGAAAAATGCAAAAACAACAAAATGAAAAGGGCATTTCTGAAATACGTTAATCATAACTTCCCTTTTGGGTAAAAAAAGACACGTTAAAAATTACGACATTTAAACATCGAAGATGTCAAGGTATTACAGCCCCTGGACATGGTAAAAAGAAGTACAAATGGATTAATCAGTGTGTGTGACACGACCTATGTATGCTTGATTGGTCAACTGATTGGACTTTATAATCTTGAGCGATCTCAATTATCACTTAAAATCAGGGGTGCGAGTCAATGTGCAATCAAGCAAGCTGGAAGATCATATCGAAAAGACACACTCATATTCTATTTGTTTTAATAGTACTTTATTATATTGTACTATTATTATATTGATAGCCGAAAAATAGGTTAATTTTTTTATCTATTCAATATAATAACAAAAATTATGAGATTTAACAGATTAACATATTTTAAAAGAAAATTGCTTAGTACTTCTAAAAAATATGTTTAATTATAAATTTTAGATAAAATCGTCTTTCTCAGTCTTGATAATTCAACGAGCAGAATACTTGTTTTATATTCGCAGTTTTTATTTTTATACAAATCCCCATCATTTGATGCAAATATAAGTCACTTTAAAGACTCCGCTCTTTTCATTTTTATTCACTTTTTTAAAGTTTGCTGTACACATGTTTCTATATATTTCTTATTTATATTAACTATATATAAATGAATACAAATCTGAAATAAAAATAGCAAACAAATATTTATTTTTTCATTTAAATCATTATACATTTAGATGAATGAAAAAAATGAAAATATTTGTCAGAATTTTTTATTTACATTAATACAAAGAATGACAGATAAATATCTGTATGATTGCATGTTATATGGCCGACAGGTGTTACGTTTAACAGTTAACTGTTAATTCACTTACCCTTGGTGTCAAAAGATATGCTTATTTTTACATTGATACGAAGCTTAGTGTCGGTGTAAGAATTTTAAAACTCGTGAATATAAAATATAGCAACGAACCAGAAGTTTTAAAACGGTTTTGTTTGTATTGTTTTAGCATAAATAATAATTAGCAAGATCGAGTTTACTCGCAATTCAGGACGGACAACTTTTTTTTTTCATTCGATATTCTTGGTTATTTATCTACGTTGTTCAGGATAACCCAGATTTTAAATTGTATATACATGAACTGAGTTTTCAACATTTACATTGGATTTTTTATTGGACAAGTTAAAATTTAAATATTTTTTTCTTATTATAATTAAAACACTTTGTTTAGTTTTTAAGATAAACATTACGCATAAGGTGATATCGCATGGGTCAGTCACAAACACGCGCCTGTTTGAGGAAACAGTTATTTAATATTATTTTGTTATACATAAATTTAAACGCTTGAAAAACTGTATAGAGCCTTTGTACATCACAAATTTTTCGATATTCCATATTTTGACTTATATTTTACATAAAGCGATATGGTAACACACGCACGCACGAACACACAAACATACATAACTACACATGCACATAAAAGTGAACACGTTCCTACAGTATTAACACTTTCGCATATGTGACCACTTATGAAATATTTTCAATGTGCTCTTTATCAGTTTATGCTGAAGTTATATTTATTATCCTTTTTCAGGAAAGTGTACAGCGTGTTTAAATCTTTCAGAAATGCAGCTGTGCCCTCTTTACAGCAATTATAGATGAAGCAAAATATGGTAGCAAGTAATATAGATGTAAGTTCACGTATATGCATTGTTGTATTTTGTGAATAAAATAAGACAATTACACGGACGTACTGTCTGTAAAGAAGAGTTACCCAGACTCATATATTCCCATCCGTACTGACATCATGTGTTTTATTCTTTCTCAAGGCAAAGTCAAATTACACGCATTTATTTTGACATGAAAATGTGGTTAGTTATAAATACATTGGTTCTCTTTTATATCTTGTTGGCGGAATGATGTCACACTTCATAAAATGATGTCAATTAAGGCATATAAACATTTTGCAGCGCATTTGAAAATGCTCAAACATCCTTGCTTTTAATATGCAAAAATCAAATATATAAAATATAAGAAACAACTTGAACACACACAATTGTTTGATATAGATGCACTGTGCATGCGACTTTATTTTATTAAATTAGTTTTCTTTTCTTAAACATAAAATTTCTTTTGTAAACAAAAAAAAAAAATTTTTTAATTTTCCCTTTATCAAAATTTTAAATTTAAAATTTTAATTTTCCCTTTAATGAAAATTGGGGATTTGTTTTTTACTAAAGTGGGGGTAAAGCCCCAATTTAAAAATACCGGGCGCTTTTTTGAAATGTGAAAAGATTTAAAAATTTTAAAATTTTCTTTTTTGTGCATGTAACAAAATAAAATTAAACAACCTTTTCCTTTAAAAGGTTAAAAAAAAGGGTTTTCGAAAGGGAATATAATTTTAAAAAATAAAAAACAAAAAATTTGAAATTTCTTGAACAAAGTTAAAAAAAAATCAATTCCCGGGGAAAGTCAAAAACACATTAAATTTTTAAATTCCCAACGAGTTCAAGCCTTCACAAGTTTGTCTCAAAATTTTTTTTGCGTTTTTTTTCCCCAAAAATTTTTTTTTTTTTTAATTTTACCCTTGAAAAATGAAGTTTGGGATAGAAAAAGGTATTTTTGGCTAAATAGTGGATATTTAATAATTTGGACATACATGCAGGGATGATAGTGATTTTTATCCTGTATAGTATGTAGTATGTAGTAGTCATAGTACTTTTGCAGTGCAGGAGTATTTCGTGCAAACTTAACTATTATAGTTGAAACAGTCTAAGTACAGTATCATGGCGATGCATTCCGTATAAGTTTGCACCAACTTGCTAAATAGGGATAAATATATCTACATTTAAAACAAAATGAGAAGTTAATAGAAAATAGCACAGCATTTATAATCTTAACAATAATTGATACAAAACTTTCTTACTTGATTGATAATTATAAAGCAATATTTTTGGGAAAAAGGTGCAATCCGAGCATAGCTGTCTTGCATTGATATTTACCACAACCTTACCCACTGCATTACGCTGAGAGTTGGTAAATTTGTTGATAATTTAATTTATATAGCTAGCCTATTTGAAGATAATAAACACAATATGATAGCTGGTTTACACCTGGATAGTGGACTTGACCACCTCGTCACTTAATTATTATACTAAATGCACAGTACTTGTGCGCACGTGAAACATATGGCGTTGATACGTAAATGTTTCACGTGCGCACGTAATACTGTCGCATTCGCATGTATTAACTTAAATATTTCCTATGTTATTTATGCAATTGTCACATATGATACGTATATTTTATTATCTGAATTTGACTTCATACTATCAGATTAATGCTATAGGCAAGGGAGAACATTTTGATTAAAAATTTTTGTGAGAATTATCACTTTATTTTTAGTGATGGCACACTGTAAGAGATTCTATTGTCAACTTACCTAGTTAGACAGTCTTAACAATAAAAAATATTAATCTACACTATTGTATATTGAAGGTATTCATTCGTTGCTGTGAAGTTGTGATGAGATAGTTTTTGAAACAATTGAAACTGAAACAAACAATAATCCAAATTTGTTAAGATTTACGTTTTTATATAAATGAGAAGTATAGCTGGGTATTCTGCCTTTTACTTAACTGGATATCATTATGCAAACACGGATCTACATCTGAGTAGCAAATATCTGTACATTTTAAACCTTTTTTTTCAAACGAATTGACTCTTACTAACGATGCTAATATACATCGTAAAACGATCAAAACGATTATGTCAGCACTTTTTCCCAATGCAATGTTATTTTGTTTAAGTATATTTTTAATCAATAAAATACTCTTTACATAGAACAAAGATACCATTATAATTTATATTACAAGTGTGAAATATATATATTCGTAAAAGTTTCATAACAAAAACATATAACTTATCATCCGTCATAGATTAATCATTTCATTTAAATCCTGTGTAAATGGCTGCTTATAAATGACATCTTTATCCTAATAATATAAAATAATTTTTAAATTTGCGTAAGAAAAAAAATGTATATATGTATACGCTTAAAAAAAATGCTTGTGTATAGTCTTTTTGAAAGTTGTGATAACTATTTCATGACATTATTTAAACAGGATTTTAAACTCTTTTTTTTTCAGATACACACATGCCGAAGAAGATTGCAATATCTGGAGAAAACATTTCCTACGTCACGAAATAGACACCGTCACACTGGTCTACGTATCATTCCTATAGATGATATATTTAAGTGCTTTTAAGAACAGTGTTTGAATGACGAATTTCTGAGAATACAGATTTTTAATTTTAATGATTATTATTAAAACTTTCTGTAATTATCAATTTGTGCTATGAACTCATTTTCCTAAAATAATATGTGAATGTTAACACGAACAAATGATATGAATATCTTTAAAATGTTTTATGGGTGTAATATAAGTGCCTCATATGAATCATTGTTAAGATAAATCGAAAAGAACTTCAAGTTAGCATAGTTTGTCCTAGATTTAAACAACATGCAATTCATAAAGGTTACGGCTTGAAAATATCGAAAAATGTACATGTATAATTCGATCTCTGAAGAAAATATCGCGGTGCGGATGTTCTGCACTGTGATACGTATTTCATGACTCTGTATCGCAACATACCGGTATATCGCCTTTCCGTTGCAACGCTACATTAATGTGTCCCTCTGGGATAAAGCTTACAACAATATATGACTATTGTAACGAAATAATAGAGAAGACATGTTTATTTTGTTATATATATGTATACATATTGAATATATGTTTATGAAATAATAAATATTTAAGAGTGACTCGATTTGGTTTTTACTTTACTATTTGAAATACACCAATTTTGAAGATAAAGTTCTAAAGCATATGACTACAATTCCCATTCACAATGTGTAATCAAACATGTTCTATTGTACAAGCCTGCATTTCGGTCATGTATACGTGTCACTTATATGTAAATGCATGCTTTTGATAGTATCTGTACCTTCTTTTATCTCGAAAATACAGTTCTGTATACCCTGTGTACAACTAAAAAATGCAATTCCGTATATCCCCTGTATATATTGAAAATACGATTCCGTATATCCCCTGTATATGTAGAAAATACGATTCCGTATATCTTCTGTATATGTAGAAAATACGATTCCGTATATCATCTGTATATGTGGAAAATACGATTCCGTATATCATCTGTATATGTGGAATATACGGTTCCGTATATCCTTTGTATACGTAGAAAATACGAGTCCGTATATCCTCTGTATACGTAGAAAATACGGTCCCGTATATCCTTTGTAAATTTATAGTATACTAGGGATAAAAACCTTGATAAAGTCCGTATACGGGATTTTATTCTCCGTATACTTCAAACATACGAACAAATATACGTAAATGTATATGGTGCAAATACAGAATTCCGTATATGCCTGATGCATATACGGACTTCCCGTATACCCGGTGTTCCCTATACGGACTCGTATACTTGGCCGTATATTCGACAAATACATCCCGTACACGCCCGTATATGTCAAAAATACGGGACCGTATATTCCCGTATATCAGTATATTTTTCGCAGTGATTTCTCCTAAACTATATCGTTCATAAGGCGGCACATCCGACTAGCGGAGTTCTATTTTGTTATATAGTGCTAAAACTTTGTGGATAAAATTAACAAATAAATTATAAAGAAAATTTTTACAACGCATAATATAATAATATATAATTTTCGTTATACTATCTGTTGCAAACGCACTTATATGTATGATACATATATAACATTACTAGAGTGGGTGGACTCTGTCTGTCCCACTTGTATGGAATTCCTCAATCCACACTGAAGGACCATACCAGAGGGCGTTACAGAGGGTTAGATACTTCTTTTGGACGTACACCAATAATAACATCAGAGGAGGAAGCAACACTTGTTTCCTATATACTTTACATGTCTGAAAGAGGATTTCCTCTGTCAAAGAAAATGGTTCACAAGAGAAGTAATTATGGCCTCAGGTCGAAATACTGTTATAAACACCCAGAAAGGACCTTCAAACAAATGGATGAGGAAATTCTTCAAAAGACACCCAGAACTTTCGATTAGAAATGCTCACAGCCTTGATAGAGCTAGAGCTTCTATCACTTATGAACAGTTAAACCAGTACTTTGAATTGTTAGATAATACCCTGAAACGTTTGTCTCTCTATGATGATCCCACGCGTATTTTTAATTGTGATGAAACGGGTTGTAGTGGTAGTTTTTCAAGTTCTGATAAGTCTGTTGTAGCCAAGAAAGGTGTAAGACAAGCTTTTAAAGTACAGTTGTCCTTGTCTGGCCATGTCACTGTAAATTTTGCAGTATCAGCTTCTGGCCGGACACTGCCACCATTAATCATTTTTTTTCTAAAAATCTGCCCAGGGCCTCCTTCTCTGATGGGTTACCTGATAACAGGTTGTTCGAGACCACAAGATTCTGGTTTCATTAACACAGATCTCTTTTGCCTGTGGTTTGAGCAAATATTTCTCCAGTTCTGTGGAAAAAGACGACCTTGTTTGCAAATCATGGACAACCACTTATCCCATGTGTCAGGTAGGGTAGTAAACCTAGCTATGGAGAATGGTATTGATCTCCTGTATTTCCCTTCCCATTC
This sequence comes from Ruditapes philippinarum, assembly GCF_026571515.1. Lineage (NCBI taxonomy): Eukaryota > Metazoa > Mollusca > Bivalvia > Venerida > Veneridae > Ruditapes > Ruditapes philippinarum. Next base: position 40,921 of record NW_026865015.1, read on the forward strand.
ATCCCACTTACTGCAACCTTTAGATGTGGGGTATTTTCATGTTTTGAAAGCAAAGGTAAGTGAAATTTTGTCAGGCCTTGGTTATGCTGTCACTAGATCTCTGCCTCGGCATTTGTTTCCAAAGGTTTTGCACCAGGCTATGAACAGGATTACGCCTGCAACTGTTTCTGCTTCTTTTTCTGCCACAGGAATATACTCCTATAACAAGTCTTCTGTTAAGGCTTTAGCAGGTCCTGTAAAAAAATAAAAAATGTTCAGTCCACATCTAGCACTACTGATGTGTCAAAAGATGCACCAGTTTCAGGCCATGTTCCGAATATGCTTGTTAAAATCGGGATGGTACCCGAAAGTCTTGCTAAAGTTTTTCTAGAACCACCAGCACTAGAGCCTTCCAAAAAACGCAGAACCACATATGATAAGGCAAGGGTTGTTGAATCTAAACATACAAAAAAGTCTGAAGGTCATTTAACGAAAGTTAAATCTGCTGAAAGCCAGTTAAAATCCACTCCTTTATCTCCCTTGCCCGAGTGTGTCTCTGGTACAGCAGTGGTGGCTGATCCTATGTCCGACGATGGCGTCTGTGGAATTTGTATGACCAGCAGACAGTTGTACTGGGTTGGATGTGATAGGTGTGATACCTGGTATCACTATGGATGCCTTCCTTTCTCTGAACAGACAGACGTAGATATAAGTCTTGTTTGTGAAACTTTGTGGCTATGTAATACCTGTCGAAAAACAGAGGAATAGATATGATAACAGATTTACACAGTCTGACATGATTCTGATAAGACTTTGATACTGATTGTTTTATTTGGAAAAATACATTTTATATCTTAATGAACTGTTGGTTACATTGATATTATATGTTCAAACTTAGTTATATGTGTAATGTCCGTGTTATGTTTCGAAAAAAGGTTGAAAAGAAAACAATATTTGAAAGTTTATGAGACATGCATACAGGGGTTGTAAAATGCGCAAAAACTAAAGTAAAAATAAATTTATTAACTAAATTGCTTGTTACAATTTATTAAATATGTATTTTTCATCACATTGGAAAATATTTAGAAAACCAAACCTGGACCACTTTGTACAGTACGCCGAGCTTTGGTACAATTTCACTTAAACCGCACCTGTTTATCCGGGCTATATTTAGCTCCCGCCCAAATACGTCATTATGTGATCAGCAAAATGTAAACAATGGTTATTGAAAACAATATCATCGGTCTTGAAAATGAACATATAACATTAAGGTAAGTTGACGCCAATTATTTGTTTTAATCTAAAATATTGTATTTTTACGCAGAGCATTGGTCCACGTTGTATATAAGACTTTCTTATTTCAAGACTTATTAATAGATTTAGATATGTAAGCGTGTGTGGGGGGGGAATAAAACTTGACACTCAAAAGGATTAGAACATCCGTGCACAGCTTTGCAAAGCAAGAGCTAATATTCAACATTTTTAAAGATTTAAAAGAAAATAAGAATGAAACGGGAGGTATGCTGCTTTAAAACTGGAGTCGCCATAAGACTAATACAGTGTTGTTACGACGTAAAACCCAAGAACCCAAGAAACCAAAAACGAGAAGATAGTTCTTGGTTGAATTTAATAGAATATTTCACATGCATTGGCTTAATAGTTTAATAATTTTTTTTTCTAGATACAAGCTCAAAGTAGCATAAGAATAATTATATAAATTGAAAAACTGCTACAGTAAATAATGGGAAGTAAAATAACTGTAAAACGAGACAGGTACATACTGCAATTAAGATTTCTCGAGACATAAAATATATATCTCTTTATTTTCTAGGCAAGGAAGCGGTAGCAGGTTTATTAAATACTATTTATGAAACAAAGTAACTACTGGATAATAGAAAAACAATTAAGATTCGTGGATAACGCGTTGGGCTTGTAAGCCGCGTTGGTTCAAACCCTGTCAGGGACAAGACGCTGTTTCAATGAGTAAGAAAATTTACACTGCTAGGCCATAAACGAATTCGGGAGTTTGATGTTATAAGTTTCTGTTTCCTACACAATCGAACTAATCAAAATATCAATATCGCTAAATACCTGTCCAGGGTCGAGGAGGTAGATGAACCGTCGGTCGTTAATTGGTAATAGCAATTATCAAGTAAAGTAATACCATGCAAAGACATATTACCAGTTTTAATAACTTAAATACAAGTTTTGCTTCAGATAATTATTTTCTTGAAAAGGATCTCTTTGCATATCTATCACACAAACAAACATGATACATTTACAATGCTTTCTTTGACAGGTAGCATCTGGTCCTTATAAACGTTAGGACATATATTATTGTCATATTGACAGAGATAGCAATAATGTATTGTTTCAGAAACTGATATTAAAATATATGAAGCTATAGCTTATGACATATTTTTAACCATTATCAACAGTAAATTGTATTGTTTCCAAAACGTTATTGTCGATTCAAGAAAGGAGTTGTTACATAGAATACACTGCGAAAAAGACATGGATATACGGAAGTGTACGGAATTCCGTATATCATTAATATACGTGTAAGAATACGGGAAAACTTGAAATACGGAAGATGTACGGGACCGTATATTATATCAGTTCCGTACATGACTAGTATACGAACTCCGTACACTCGTAATATACCGGGAACTTTGATGTACGAAGTCCGTATTTTACTAATATACGAATTTTTTATAACAAGTCCGTATATTACTAAAATACGAAATTCCGTATTCGTGCAAATACGGATTTCTGCATATAGAAATAGCGAATGAAAATTTACTTCTGAATAGCCTATTTTCTGTAAGAGTAAATAAATAGTCTGATCATATATTTTGTCAGAACATTTGACAATTAATCACAGTGCAACATTTTCCTGGAGTTATTAACGCGTCAATTGCGTACAAATAATATCGTCAGTGCACGCACAGAACGTGTAAGGACATCCACCTGTAACATGCAGACGCAGTATTCTAGGTTTGCTTTTTAGCATACACCCGCAGATAAGATAGCGAATACTTTACAAGTTGCGATTGCGATTAGATACGTAGCTGTTTTGCATTTTGCATCTATGGTGAATCTATGTTATTTTGTAATTTCCTTATCATTATCATTATAATATTTATAATGATAAGCCAAACATGAGAAAATGCTAAAGTTGACAACTCTGTGACTGTTCAAAACAATGAATCTCCATTATAATAAAGATCGTGAATCTGTGAAGTTGAATTCAAATGAAAGTTAAAATAATTGTGAATCACGAAGATGAAATCGGGATTGTCACACAGCAACTTAAATTTTGACGTTGATAATTATTGATAAATAATATAATATTGATATATAAAAAAGGCTATAACATAATATAAAACATATACTTGCATATGATTAAAAAAACAATGATATCTCATTCATTCTATTCATTCATTCATTCATTCATTCATTCATTCATTCATTGAATCAATCTACCAATCATTCATTTATTCATTTTTTTATTTCATTCATTCATTGTTCATTTATTCATATATTTCTTATTTATTTATTTATTTATTTATTTATTTTATTTATTTATTTGTTTATCTATTTATTTATTTATTTAATCAACCAATCATTCATTCATTTATTCTACATTCATTCATTCATTCATTATTTATTTATTTAATTTATTTATTTATTTATTTATTTATTTATTTATTTATTTATTAATTAATTTATTTATTTATTTATTTATTTATTAATTTATTTATTTATTTAATCTTTTATTTCAGGAAACAAAGATTTGCGTTTCTGTACACAAGTTTTTAATAGAAAATCTTATGAAGTTCCGAATTCCCCCAATTTTGATTCTTTTCGCGCGGTCTCATTTATGACATAATATTGTGTAATAGCCACGTGCTGTATTGCCATAATCCATTTCAATTCAATTCAATTTATTTACAAAATGCACAAGTCCCACAATAGCGGGAAAACATCAGCAGTATAACATACATAAACATATACAAAACATAATGGAAAACGGCTATATTACATTTATAGGATAATAGTAATATATAGTTACAATTTGGTGAGAAAAAATATATATTATAGTAAAATATTTAGTATGACTAATGGATCAAATAGAATGTTTACCACCTTTCATAATAAACCTGAACAAAACGAAACGAAAGCCTATCGAAAAAAAAACAAACACGAAAGATATCCAGGTTATAAATAGGTTCTAACAATTTAACATTCATTTCAAGTATCAATTGTTTGTAATGAAACAGAAAGTTTCAATATTTGAATCTTAGATTTGCTTGAGAGAAAAATAAAATGTGCGAAACGTACTTATAGCATAAAGATTCGTAATTTAATACTTAATGTAAAAGTGTGAAATTATATAATATTATACATATAGCCGAGATGACATAGTATTTAAAATATCTTAATGATATTATACTTTTCAAATTTCAACAAAGGTCGATTGATTACATGTTGCATAATTTCAACCTTTTTAAGAAAGATAGTGAGAGACTTATATTAAGTACGATATAACCAAAGAAACAATTTTTCTTTTAAATAATTCAAATGCCAAATATAAATAAATATATTTTATATGCTTTAGTCAATATATAATTCTTAATTTTGTAATATTTAACAATATAAACTTAACTCTTTCATTGATCGCAGCAAGAAACTCGAAATATATGCAATTATCATTTGCAGCATAAGAGGCATTTTTGTCAGTACATGGTCATTTCAGAAGAAAAACGTAATATTCTAACATTTTCTCAAAAAATGCTAGTATTTTTAATGTTTCAAAATGTGACATAATAACCTTTAGTGACGCCTTTCATAAATAGCCTATGTGACCACTATGTGAAAAAGTTACAGAATAGTACTGTTTTAAACAAGAAAATGCATTAATATCTCATATACATTAACATCGGTATAATTAGTTATGTTTGACATATGCATGGGGAGGCGAATACTTAATCTAGCAGTGTACATGAACAATAAGACACTTGAAGATATATGTAACATTAGAGAAAACAGAAACAAATATATGCATAATTTTCATTACAACAGATACCTTAAAATTTTCTAATCTTCTGGTTCCTTATCTTTCAAGCAGTTAATCAGTTCTATTGACATTTAAAGATACTTGGTCATTTGTCGGAATATATCTATAAGTTTTTCTTCTTGTCGTTTTCAAATATGGACCATTTAAAAATGTATGAACATGTCATTCTCCTATATCTCTACAAGAGTGATTTAGACTGTTTATGGGTACTGCTTTCTGGCCAACGTCCCGTTTCAATTGGAGAAGTCGAGTGGTTCTTGTTAAAAACATAAAAAATTCCTGCAAAAATATCAGAGGTTATACGTTCTATGGTAACGCGGGCTGTCTACACAAAGTTTTTCTTTTATAGTGTTATACCAAATTTGAGCTGACGTATGTTAATTTTCAGGCTCTCCAGCTTCTGAATATAGATGTCTCTTTAAACTGTTTGAAAGTTTCCTTTAATAAGCCATTTTACTACTGCTAAAGACATTGAGCTACTACCATTACCAGAAACACCTGTCTCCACATAAATATGTGTTTAATCATTTTCTATTCCAGAGTGACTTAACGTAAATAAATTATTTTTGTAGTCCCTTAAACACAATATACAGACTTTTGATGATAGTTTCGCTGTTTGCACTTACTATTTATATTATCAATAAGTCCTTGTGCAGTATGATAGCTAACCGGCCTATTTTTGAATATGAATTTTTTAAAGGAAAAATGCTCTGTTGGCTCTCCGTACATCCATATAAGACGGTGTAGACTTTTTAAATTAAGAGAAATATATTGTGTAAAACTTCAGTTGAACCTTTTCCAAAACAGAAACATCGCGAAAATCCCCAAATTTCAGCCCTTCCATATAGATAAAATTGGTTTGATTGTCTTTTCAAATAGTTCAATTTGTAAATAAAAGGTAAAGCTAACAATTTAATTTTCCTTAACAATGCAAACATAGCTTTATTTGCTTGTTTCTGCAATTGCAATTTTAGATTTATAAAAAGAGCCACTTTTATAAAGTATTATACCTAAATATTTATATTCATTTACTACTATTCAAGAACGTTTCTTCTATTGTAAACACTTTACAACTTTTAGGACGGCCTTTACTGAAAATCATAATTTTTGTTTTGTTTACATTATAATGTTTAATTTCCATTGATCGCAGTATTCTTTGAATTTATTTAAAGCAATTTTGAAGATCTTCTTCATTATCACTGAATATGACGGTGTCGTCAGCGTAAAGTAAAATAAAAAGTTTCAAATAAACCCGCACCGCCCTTCACAAAAACTTCTCTAGAAACTCCATTTACACCACTACTATTAAAGATAGCTTTCAAGGTCATTCAAGAAAACTGAGAATAAAAAAGGAGACATGTTTTCCCCTTGACGTACCCCAATCAAGACAGTCGAAAAAAGGCGTACATCCTTCAGAAGTACCACTCGCGATTTAATGTTATTATAAGACTTTTAATGACAATTAAAACATTTTCCATTATATTATTTTGTCTCAATTTTTTGCCATAATCCAACCCTCCACACGGAATCAAAGGCCTGTTTAAAATCAACGAAACAACAATAAAGTTTTTTCCTATTGAAAAAAGAAAAGACAATACTGATTAAGCCGGATATTGATCCGGATATTGATCATAAACGCAGCAGGGTATATTGAGTGTCGGTTTTCTCCGATTAGGTAAGTTAGCGCAATTGTGGGTTGAATGTCTTAACGGTATTTTCTAATATAATTCATGTACGAAATAAGGGAATTAAATTGTGATTCTCAAAACCGAGTTTCTATGTGATGATTTGTTCCAGATATTATAAAGACTCTAACCCGACATATTAAAATGAAACAGACATAGCTACTATATTCTTTCCAATGTTTTTGCAGCGTCGTGTTGTTGTTATCCTTTAATTTAGCGGAATTCGTCATTTATGATTTAAACAAGACACAATTAAGATTTATCTTAAAGTAAAACTTTAACGTACCCTGCCGCCAGGTCGAATTATATCTAAGTTAACAAGCTAGAATCAGATGGATGTCACTGGGGTGTATGTACATGTATTGTTGATAGATGATGTCAAATTATTTGAAATAGCATTTCTCAGAAAAATATCATCATGCATCATCTCCCGAGTTTCCTCGTCTCCCATCAGGCCGTGTTTCTGCACGTAATTGCGGGTGGACTTGAAATTGTTCTAGGACAGGGGAACATGGACCCGTGCTTATGTAAATTAACATGTTGTTTAGTTTTGTTGAAAATAATAATTATGTAAATTAGGAATACTTTTTCTGTAAAAGTAAATTTCTGTTTAAAAAAAATATCGAAAAATTGTCGTAGTTTTTGATTTAAAAACTCAAGTTAAGAACGCATTACTAAAGTGTATATATTGATTTTAAATTGGACTTTCGACTTTTTTACCCGATACTCCAAATTATTCTTATATCTAATAAAGTTTCGTCGTTTTATATTATGAATCCGCAGCGATAAGGTGATAAGGTATTCTTTATAGCTTCATGTTATGTGTGTCAAGTGAAGGTTAGTAAGTAATTTATTTTATTTTTTAATGGGGGATACGGACAAAAGTCCCCCCCGTCAAAAGCCCCCCCCCCCATTTTAAAAAAGACAAGGTGACAAAACCCCCCCCCATTTAATTTACACGTAGCACAAAGCCCCCCCCCCCAATCAAAAACACAGGTAGGACAAAAGCCCCCCCCTCCAGTCCATCTCCGTCTATCTCTCGTCAATTTAAGTATGGAACTTAATGTATTTTAACAAATAAAAATGCAATTGTTTTAAAGATAAGATTTTACATTAAGATTTAAATTTAAAGGTACAAAAGTTCTAATTTGATTTATTGTGTAATTCGTACTTATAATTCATTGATGATATGAATGTTTTTATGTTTACTTTATTTATATATTGTGGCAGTACAAATGTAAATTAATATGTTTTCAGAGAACCGCTTTTTTCAAAGCTTTATCAAGGAAATAAAAGTGAAAGGCGCATACTTGTCTAGATTTATTTGAAGTATAACCCAAGTTCCGCGAACACTGGGCGTTTAAAAATAGACAGTAATCAGTTTGGTCTATAAACCTTAGGGAGGCTTTTGTTTGATGGACTGGGGTGTGGGGCTTTTGTCCTTGTGCAAATTTTAATGTGGGTCTTTTGTTTTACCCGCTTATTATTGTTATCCACAAAATTGATGTAATTTATAAATATTTCTTAGCGCTTCTAAAACGGTCTTTTATTATTATTTTAATATTTATTATTATCATCATCAATCATCATCATCATCATCATCATCATCATCATCATCATCATCCATGTATTATTATTTCAATCAAAAAATGAATAACCGATTGAGCATTAGAATCAAAGTGTTTGGTGCTTGAAGAAAGTATGCAATGGTTATGTACTAGCATATGAGCAGTATATGCAAAGTTATTCTTGTTTATTGGACAACATGATATTTTCCAAATTTAATATTGCATGTTATTTTTGGATGGGCGAATAAAGGTCTTGAGTAATGCTGGTTCTTACGCATTATCACCGATTAGTACTAAATACGTGGCAATTATTAATGCTAAGTGGCTTTTCACAAACGCGTATCTTAGGCATAGTCAAGCGTTTTCAAAACAGCCAATGAAGTGTTAAAGACGTTTGGTTTTGTATAAACGTGAATCCTATCAACCAATCAGAAAATAGCGCGGGCGAAATAAAAAAAGGAAAAAAACGGGATTGGAAATGGATAGTAAATAAAATATCAGAATATTGGCAAAACCAAGGTAGGGTTAAATAGTATTTTTTATCGGTCTGCTAATATATCAATATGGCGATCAATTAGAATAGTTGCAGTTTTGTGAACAAACAGGCTTATTTCAGGGTTAAATGATTTGTGTTTAGAAAAACTTTAACACTTGGTTTACATCTGTTTTCTGCTATCGCAATATTGGCGGCGCCGGATTAGATAATTAAGGAGGGATTATCCCTAAAGTTTAGACTGGGAGCTGACGAGTTTGATTTTGATTGTTCTAAACACTGTATCTTTGTTTCATTAATAAATTTGTATGAAAATGCAAAAACAAAAAAATGAAAGTGCATAATGTTAAATTGATGTTAGATCAAGTAACAGAGATGCATAGAGTAGACATATATAGTTATCTATGTCTCTGATGCATACAAACTCCTCAGGATAGCAAACGGGAGACACCGAGTTAAAAATTGCGAATTTTAACAAACGCGGAAGATGTCAAGGGTCATTACAGCCGCCTGGACATGGTAGTACACAAGGGATTATTAGTGGTTGTGATGCACGTACCTATGTATGCTGTGATTTGGTTCAAGCTGATTGGACTTTATAATCTTAAGCGATCTCAATTATCACTTAGCAGCAGGGGTGCGAATCAATGTGCAAGAAAGATCATATCGAAAAGAGACACTCAAATTCTATTAATTTTAATAGTAATTTATGAAAATTGATAGCCCAAAAATAGTTATGTTTTATTTTTTCAATATAATAACAAAAATTATCATATTTAACAGATTAACATATTTTAAAGGAAAATTGCTTAGTACTTCTAAAAAATAGGTTTTAAATTTTCAGATAAAATTGTTTCTCAGTCTTGATCATTTAACGAGCAGAATACTTGTTTTATATTCGCAGTTTTTATTTTTTTACAAATCACCATTATTTGATGCAAACATAAGTCAATTTAAAGACTCCGCTCTTTTCAATTTTATTCACTTTTTTAAGTTTCTGTACACATGTTATATATTTCTTATTTATATTAACCTATTCTTAAATGAATACAAATCTTAAACAAAAATAGGAAACAAACATTTCTTTTTTATTTAAATCATAATACAATTAGATGAATAAATAAAACGAAAATAATTGTCAGAATTTTTTATTTACACTAATACAAAGAATGTGTATGATTGCATGTGAATATGGCCGACAGGTGTTAAGTTTAACAGTTAACTGTTAATTCACTTACCATTGGTGTCAAAACATATGAGCCGCGTCATGACAAAACAACATAATGGGTTGCGACCAGCATGGATCCAGACCACCCTGCGCATCCGCGCAGTCTGATCAGGATCCACGCTGTTCGCTATCGGTTTCTCTACTTGTTATAGAGTTTGTAAGCGAACAGCATGGATCCTGATCAGACTACGCGGATGCGCAGGCTGGTCTGGATCCATGCTGTCGCAAACCCATTGTGTTGGTTTTGTCGTTACGCGGCTCATATGTTTATTTTTACATTGATACGAAGCTTAGATCAGGAGCCTGTTGTCGGTGAAATAATTTTAAAACTCGTGAATATAAAATATCGCAACGAACCAGAAGTTTTAAAACGGTTTTGTTTGTATTGTTTTAGCATTAATAGTAATTAGCAAGATCGAGTTTACTCGCTATTCAGGACAGACAACTCTTGGTTTTCATTCGATATTTTTGGTTATTTATCTACGATATTCAGGAATACCCAGATTTTAAATTGTATATACATGAACTGAGTTTTCGACATTTACAATGGATTTTTATTGGACAAATTAAAATTTAAATATTTTTTTCTTATTATAATTAAAACTCTTGTTTAGTTTTTAAGATAAACATTACGTATCAGGTGATATCGCATGGGGTCAGTCACAAACACGCGCCTGTTTGAGGAAACAGTTTTTCAATATTTCATTATACATGAATTTAAACGCTTGAAAAACTTATATTGAGCCCTTGTACATCACACATTTTTCGACATTCCATATTTGTCTTATATTTCACATAAAGCAATATGGTAATACTCGCACGCACGAACACACAAAATACATAACTACACATGCACATAAAAGTGAAACACGCTTCCTACAGTATTAACACTTTCGCACATGTGATCACGTATGAAATATGTTCAATGTGCTCTTTATCATTTTATGCTGAAGTTATATTATGATTTTTCAGGACAGTTAAATCTTCTAGAAATGCAGCTGTGGCCCTCTTTACAGCAATTGTAGATGAAGCAAAGTATGGTAGCAAAGTTATATAGATGTAAGTTCACGATATATATTGTTGTGTTTTGTGAATAAAATAAGACAATTACACGGACATACTGTCTGTTAAAAGAAGAGTTACCCCAGACTCATATATATTCCACTCTGTACTGACATCTTGTGTTTAATTCTTTCTCAAGGCAAAGTCAAATTTCCTAATTACACGCATTTATTTTGACAAGAATAAATGTGGTTAGTTATACATACATTGGTTCTCTTTTGTTATCTTGTTAGAATCAATTCTTAGGCGGAATGATGTCACACTTCATAAAATGATGTCAATTAAGGCATATATGATATAAGCATTTTGCCGCGCATTTGAAAATGCTTAACCATACTAAAATAATGATAGAAAAATAGAAATATCATGTAACTGTGTTATTTATTTCATTTGGTGTAATTCCCCAGAGCTAAATCCGTAACGTACCGGAAAACGGTGTGTTTAGCTAGGTTTCGAAAAGGTCACCTTTCTTTACATTTTAATCACTTTTATATATGTTATTGATATGTAGTAGTCATAGTACTTTTGCAGTGCAATAGTATTTCGTGCAAACTTAACTATAGTTGAAACAGTCTGTGTACAGTATCATGCATTGGTATAAGTTTGCACCAACTTGCTAAATAGGGCTAAATATAGCTACATTTAAAACAAAATGAGAAGTTAATAGAAAATATCACAGCATTTATAATCTTTACAATAAATGATACAACACTTCCTACCTGATTGATCATTATAAAGCAAATATTTTTGGGAAAAACGTGCAATCCGAGCCTAGCTGTCTTGCATTGATATTTACCACAACCTTACCTACTGCTTTACGCTGAGAGTTGATAAATTTGTTGATTATTTAATTTATATAGCTAGCCTGTTTGAAGATAATAAACACAGTATGATAGCTGTTTTACACCTGGATAGTGGACTTGACCACCTCGTCACTTAATTATCATACTAAACGCACAGTACCTGTGCGCACGTGAAACATATTGCGTTGATACATAAATATTTCACGTGCGCACGTAATAGTCGCATTCGCATGTATTAACTAAAATATTTCCTATGTTATTTTATGCAATTGTCTCATATGATACGTTTATTTTATTATCTGAATTTGATTTCATACTATCAGATTAATGCTATAGGCAAGGGAGGATATTTTGATTTATATTTCGTGAGAATTATCACTTTATTTTTAGAGATGACACACTGTAAGAGATTCTATTGTCAACTTACCTAGTTAAACAGTCTTAACAATAAAAAAATATTAATCTACACTATTGTATATTGAATGGTATTCATTCGTTGCTGAGATAGTTTTTGAAACAATTGAAATTGAAACAAATAATAATGCAAATTTGTTAAGATTAACGTTTTAATATAAATGAGAAGTATAGCTGGGTATTCCGCCTTTTACTTAACTGGATATCATTGTGCAAACAGGGATCTACATCTGAGTAAAAATATCTGTTCTTTTTAAGCCTTTTTTCAAACGAATTGACTCCTACTAACGACGCTAACTTACATCGTAAAACGATCAAAAAGATTATGTCAGCACTTTTTCCCAATACAATGTTATTTTGTATTAATATATTTTTAATCAATAAAACACTCTTAACATAGAACAAAGATACCATTATCATTATATTACAGGTTTGAAATAAATATATTCGTAAAGGTTTTAGAACAAAAACATATAACTTATCATCCGTCATAGATTAATCATTTCATTTAAATCCTGTGTAATGGTTGCTTATAAATGACATCTTTATGCTAATAATATAAAATTATTTTGAAATTTGCGTTAGAAAAAAATGTATAAATGTATACGCTTAAAAAATGCTTGTGTATAGTTTTTTTGAAAGTTGTGATAACTATTTCATGACACTATTTAAACAGGATTTTAAACTCTCTTTTTCAGATACACACATGCCGAAGAAGATTGTAATATCTGGAGATAACATTTACTACGTCACGAAATAGACACCGTCACACTGGTCTACGTAACATTCCTATAGATGATTGATATATTTAAGTGCTTTTAAGAACTGTGTTTGAATGACGAATTTCTGTGAATACGGATTTTTAGTTTTAATTATTATTATTATTTAAACTTTCTGTAATAATCAATTTGTGCTATGGACTCATTTTCCTAAAATAATATGTGAATGTTAACACGAACAAATGATATGAATATCTTCAAAATATTTTATGGGTGTAATACAAGTGGCTCATAAAAATCATTGTTAAGATAAATAGAATCGAACTTCAAGTTGGTATAGTTTGTTCTAGATTTAAACAACATGCAATTCATAAAGGTTACGGCTTAAAAATATCGAAACATGTACATGTATAACTCGATCTCTAAAGAAAATATCGCAGTGCGGATTTTCTCCACTGTGATACGTATTTCATGACTCTGTATCGCATCATACCGGTATATCGCCGTTCCGTTGCAACGCTACATTAATTTGTCCCTCTGGAATAAGGCTTGCAACAATATATGACTGTTGTAGCGAAGAAATGTTTATTTTGTTTAATATATGTATACATATTGAATATATGTTTATGAAATAATAAATATTTAAGAGTGACTCGATTTGGTTTTTACTTTATTATTTGAAATACTCCAATTGTGAAGATAAAGTTCTTAAGCATATGACTTTACAGTTCCCATTTAAAATTTGTAATAAAACATGTTCTAAAAATTGTACAAGTCTGCATTTCGGTCATGTATACGTGTCACTTATATGTAAATGCATGCTTTTGATATTATCTGTATCTTCTTTTATCAAGAAAATACAGTTCTGTATTCCCTGTGGACAACTAAAAAATGCAATTCCGTATATCTCCTGTATATATTGAAAATACGATTCCGTATATCCCCTGTATATGTAGAAAAAACGATTCCGTATATTTTCTGTATATGTAGAAAATACGATTCCGTATATCATCTGTATATGTGGAAAATACGAGTCCGTATATCCTCTGTATATGTAGAATATACGGTTCCGTATATCCTCTGTATACGTAGAAAATACGAGTCCGTATATCCTCTGTATATGTAGAAAATACGGTCCCGTATATCCTTGGTATATTTATAGTATACTAGGGATAACAACCTTAATATAGTCCGTATACGGGATTTTATTCTCCGTATACTTCAAAAGTACGAACAAATATACGTACATGTATATGGGGCAAATACGGAATTCCGTATATGCCTGATGCATATACGGACTTCCCGTATACCCGGTGTTCCCTATACGGACTCGTATACTTGGTCCGTATATTCGACGAATACATCCCGTACACGCCCGTATATGTCAAAAATACGGGACCGTATATTCCGTATATCAGTATATTTTTCGCAGTGATATCACTGTTATCTATATTACACATGAATATTGTGCGTAAACATTATAAAATGTTCCGTAATAAAAGTACTGACATTCAAAATATATGTTATTTGGAAACTCAAGCTTTCTGAATAAGATTTTAAAATGATAATTATCTCCTTTTAAACAACACCTGAGACTTTGACATGTGAGACGCAAATTATTATTACTAAAAATTATAGAAATTACTTTCCGACTTGGCTATCAAACGTGTATGTTCTATTATTTTTCTACATATTAAGTCATATTTTGAATGTGCAGAATGTTTCAACTTGTTCCTTCTAAACCATTTGACAAAAACTTGCAAATTTAACAATTGTAAAATACAAACCACATTGTAAAGTCTTTATATGGCCGGTCGTCCTATTGTCCTTAAAGTCGTCAGTCTAGATCGCATGCCGGAAATGAAATTTTCCCACTGCTGAGAGATAAATATAACGTAACTCAAACTATATGTCAAAAGACTTTAGCAAATGAAAATAAGAAAAACAGGTACTTGCGCAATTTAGACACTAACACTGGTTTTTGTTTATTTATTTTTGCTGTTTCTCAAAGCAGGATGAGCAAAACTTTCGAAAAATACCGTCCATTTAAAAATTAGCTCATGTCAACACACTAAGGTAAACTGCAAGTGATTGACCAAATTATTACTATTAATATTATACGCATTATATTTTTTGAGATATTAACTTGGTTTAAATAATGAATACTAAAATGTATTCAGCTAGAGGGATCAAAACCTGGTAGGATCGCTTACAGCTTTTACAATTAAAATGTTAAATCTAAAAACTGTTGCAAATCCTTAAAAACATGTCATCAACAGTGTAATTATTTACATGTGTTTTTGAAGTTAAAATCTTTCAGGATTTAAAATTATTTTCAAATTTTGAAACAAAAAACAAATTCATGCACTTAAAAATACATTGAAAAAAAATGTTAATGGATCAATGCATATCCCAAAAAAAAACCGGATCCTTTAATCAGAGCTTGTAGATTGTTTTATGAAGTTATTTGATGCTCCGTTTGGTAGTGTAAGAAACGGTTATCTAAAAAAAATATCTACGCATTATTGCTCTAACAATTATTCATATAGAAGCCAACGTGGACCGCCTGAACAATATAATGTATTTAACAGAAAATAAATTTTCGGTATTAATTATAAAAGAATTATTTGTCAATGAATAATGCATGTCAAAACAAAGTTTATATTATTTTCTTTGTGTCTTATTGTTTCCGTCAACACTTGACCTTTATCAGTGTAAATGAATTTATTTTTACACAAGAGAGAACATCTTGTTGCAAATTTATAACAAGATCGAACAACTTACTACAAGATACGTCAGTTACATTTGAACATCTCATGCATGGAATAATCATCAATTGCTTCAACACAGGAACTTAAAGAATGCTATAAAACTGCATTGTCGGTTATGCACGATATGCGTTAAGTGATGCATAAGACACATCGTGGGCACTTTCTACCATAATAATTATTATGTAATAACTTCGTTGTGCTCTTCATAATCACACATAGGACACATCGTGGGCACTTTCAACTGTAACAATTTTTATGTAATAACATCCGTTGTGCTCTTCATAATCACACAAGAAACTGTATTAGATATAAGTTATATTAAGGATTTGAACATGTTTGTAATGGCTAGAAATAGTGCAAATGTATGAAACAAGTCAAACCATTTACAATGTACCAAACAGGAAATAATTAATTCTTGTTTCGTTATAAATTTTATCTATTAGTATTTTTTCAAAATAGAGCAAAACAGAATCTCTAAAGAAAGCCCAACACGGAAAATTGAAAACGTTGCAGGCTCGGTTTGATTGAGCTTGTTCATGGACGGAACTGGAAAGTGCAAGTTACCGTTAATGCCCCCTAGCACCGGCTTAAGCAAAATTCAACATTTAAACACGGAAATGGCGATTTTGAATTTAGAAACATCCGCAGATGTGTTCATACGGCGGTCATCATGGAACCTTCAGCCTTGGTAGTGCCATTCGATAAAAGCGGCGTATGGTCCCTAAGTAAAAAAAATGCGTGTGCCCTATACGAGAAAACAATGGGCGAAACTAAATAAAATGGAATTTTGAAAGGGGATCTGAGGTTATGAAGTCTGCCTAACAACATTTTGAACCCCACAAGGAATTTTCATTCAGACTTAGGTCAGCAATTTTCCAAACAAGTACTCTATCTTGTAGCACATCTTCTAATTACCTATCCAAAACTGCCCTGTAGTACAGACATAGTGTTTGTTTGGACTGATAAATGTACGAAATGAGCCAATCGTTTTAAGTTGCTATTTCTGTCTATTGTCAATTCTTCATTAGAACAATAAAACAAGAAGGGTTTTCACCAGAAATATCTTTGCACATTTCATTTTCTCTGACATTTATTTCATAATTGTAATACCTCATGTGTAAATATATCAAAAATATTAAATCATTATCTGTCAGTTAAGTCCGTCCGAAAGTGTTATCATTAATTTTGGCAGAAACACCCTTATTTTTCTCTATAATGCACATACTTGTTGCATTACCCTCACGTGCATCAAAATTATAGATTCTAGACCGATTTTCTGCTTATTATAACCTTTAATGACATAAATAGTGGCATGTCCGGGATCCGTGTCTGAAAGTGCGGATGGATTCTCAATAAATCTAAAATATATACACACAAAATAGATAAATACAGAAACCAACAATAGGTGATTGCTGGTAAGAGCGCACAACAAGAATGTCGAAGATATTCAAAGACTTTAAAATAAGATTTTTATCGACAACATTACAATTCTAATTATCCTGTGGATCACCAAAGAGATGCGCAGAATTATATTTTATGCTTCTTTTTATGATTATCTTTTAAATACTAGTAGTGCCTCTTTAACAAAAGGCTTTCAGTAAGCTTTCAGTCACTTTATTTTCTTTTTCAAAAATTGAAAATTATTTGTATCTAAAGAAGCTAACAAATTCTAACTTAAGATGAAACTAAACAGTTGGAAGTGAATACATAATTTAAGAATATGCCAAGGTTTATGTTTCTGTTATTTAAATTGAAATATTTATAAATGAAAACATCACAGGGGGTGAACATCACATGTCTAAAAATATGAGAACAGAGATCAACAAGGGAAAGGCAACGTTCACTGGACGCAGTCCTCGACACAAACCAGCCACAACAGCAGGGCACCTAGAAGGCAGTGGACCAAAACCAGATGAGGACACAGGGGCGACGAAAGTAACAAGTGAAATGTTAAGATGCTGAAATAAAAGAGACAAGGGTGAAAGAAAAAAGGGGAGGATCGGGCAGGTCGCTTATGTCAGTCCGAAAGCGTTAGGAGTATAAAAAGCATTTAAACATAAATGCATACTAACTATTTTGTAAGCTACCATGAAATCAAATTTCTATGTATTTTCCAAAAAAAAATCATCAGCATATTGTAGACATGCGGTTATCAAACAAAAGATTGTGTTTTTTTTTTTTTCATGAAATAAAGCCGCATGCACATTTTATCAATTTTTTGTAAACCATCCTTTATTTTAAAATACAGGATCACATGGTATTACATGCAAAACATTTTAATACATGACACAGGTAAAATTGTGTGGTTTACACCTTTTAAAAACTTTATTACTACTTTTAAATGAAGTAATTTTTTACTTTTTTTAGTTAATATCTTAAATGTAACATGATATATTGTGCAAGTGTCTGGTCTGAAAATGTCATTGTCATTCATGAAGTGCAGATATTAAACGATAAGGCAAGGACATGATATTAATCTTTAATAAACATACCTATGAACATCTGCCACCCAATTGTTTACAAAATATTAAGAGAATGACAAATGTTTTCAATTCAGAAAGTGCAAAACTATATAAAATGACATGTTATTCACTTTGCTATATTTTGCATTTTAAAACAATATCTTCAATTTTGTAAATTACATTTCTGTTTTGACATTAGTGAAATTATTTTAAGACTCATCCGATGGTACGTCAATCATATGTATGACAACTTACTGTCTGACTGATTGTGCAAAAATATAAAAAAATTCACGTTAAAACACCGCTTTAGTACGAGTATGAGCTGTGCTACCAGGGCATTAAATCATCGATGTTGAAACATCAAAGTAGAAATATTGATTAATTGAATTGACATTAACTTAAGAATAATAATGAGATTTAGAACAGGCATGTGCTTTACCAAGATAAGTCAAAACCTGGCGCAAGTATTTAAAAGACAGTAATGCTTTATTTGTTAGCTTATCATCATGTGATAATAACCGTCAGATTCCAATGTTCTTTGAGTATGCAGTCCAAAATAATGTCTTTGCACATTATTAAAGCATATACAGTACACACTTTCAAATTTAAGACAGTGTGGTTTGGTATTCTGTATGTATCTATCTATATTATTAGGTGTATTCCACTATTGATAATTCATTTATGCGACCTTAAGTTTGTTCTCTCTGTTTGATATGTAAATATAATAGTTATCGCAGAGACTTACTAGTTAACCTGGTAAAACTATTAAAATTGTTTGGATTCCAGCGGTTTATGGCAGTGATGATAATATGTAAAATATGTAATTCCACTGTAACAATAAATAATGCACGATATGTATCAAATGAGGCAGGTGACATTTTATGGGCACATTATTTACATATTTTGGCGATAACTGAGATATTTGTATTACAAACTGATTCATAAATATTTCTACATACTAGATTGTTGAGTTTTCAAAAACACAAACAAAAATTGTTTTTACTCTGTTATTAGTCAATTATTCTTTTTTTATACTCAAAGAGCTGTGTAAGTAAAGTTTTACTTTGATTCGTATCACCTTGCATAGTCCGTAATTTAAGATATTCTTTATGATATTGATTCCAGTAGCGTAATTTAGGGTAGCATGCATTACAATGTAACAGCAGCTGCTCTTGTTTTCTTTGACAGCTTTCATATTACCTATATTCATAACATTTTTTGTCAAATGAGAGAATTGTTTCTACTTTGACAGATTATTTAAAAAATACTAATATGGAACCTCTTACTAATAGGGGTCCGTATTCGTATGGATCGGGAGTAAAATGATTTCTTACTGATAAGTCAAACATTTGTAGGAAGTTTACGTCAGGTACGATGAGAAACGCATTCTGTTTATGTATAAAAGGTTTTATCATTGAGATATATTATGGCGTGAAGTTACATATTATTTTTGGCAGTCACGATTTAAACTTGAAAAATAATGTATACTTGCAATTATCAAGTATATTAGTTATTTTTCTTAACGGTATTCATCACGAAATTTTCTCATTCTGTTCGAATATATCTTTCTGAAAGGAAGTTATTTAAGAGTATATATTTGACCAAGACTTAATGGCACGGTAGAATTCTTCAAGTACACGCAGTGTCGTTCATATTATTATCACGCAAAAAATCGTTGTAAATTGGAAATGCGTCTGTATATCAATCCTTAATATATTTAAGAAATTTTCTCCAAAATGATTATGCACATCTAGAAAGGTGCATATTGGAACATTCATGAATTTTAAATTTGAGTTAATTATTTGTAATCGTTTTGTAAAAAAAGTGAATTTGAAATAATTATAGAATAGCCGTTTTGTAGATAATTTACTTTCAAGTTAAAGTTTAGAACTAGACATAAATTTGGAATTTTACTTTAATATAACGATTTTTTAAGTAATGAGTTGATTATTTCATACTAAAATATTAAATAGTGTTTATCTTCCAATTACACACTCGAACAAACATATAAAGGTTTGCAGTTAAAAAACAAATTTACAATTTCTTTCGAATTTGAACGGGAAATCATTTTAAACGGACATGACATATGGAATCAAACAAAACATGCCACCTTTGCAAATACTTTTCTGCGCTGATGTCGTCGGATGTTTCTGTAAATGCATATTCTAAAGATATATTGATTTAAACAGTACCTGATTTTAATTTTCTATAATTTAAAAGCAATAAAATACTGATTTATTTAATTAAAAATATAGAAATCATAATTTATCAAAAGATTGCAAATTGTCTGACAATTTGTATATTTTGGACGAACATAGCAAGTTTTTTTTTCACAAACAGCATCCCTTCTCAAACTGTATTGATTTGGTGTCTTTTAGCGTGTATCGTCTTCCAATAAATTAATTTTGTGGTGAATAAACACACTCCTTTTGTATTTTTGCGCAAATACAGTTGATGGTTTCTCTTTTAACCATGCAAAAATGTGGAGAGAACACTTTGAAATTCAAAAATCTATTCCCGTATGTTTTGCCCGTTTTCATATGGTACTCTATACTAAGTATTAATTTTTTTACCACGGTTTTAAAGACTTTTCTCTGGATCTTTATAAATTAAGAGAAATTAATAACATTAACAAGAGCAAAATTCGTTTGCGAGAGAAATAAATATTTTCATTTGACATTTCAGAAAGGCAAAACGTTGTTTACAATAAGTTTTCTTCTACGCAGTTGCCTTCTTCATGGGTATCTGCTGCATCCATTATTTATGGTATTCCAATGGGAATATGTGAAGAAAATAGAAATTAAAACATTGTTCTTTATACAATTTATCTAGAAATTTCCATAGAGTTGTCATTTAAGTAATAAATATTACTTTTGCTGAAATAATTAATGACGTGAGTCATGGTATAATCCTTTATGATCAGTGAAAATATTTGATTCCCCAGGAATCAAAATAGCATAAGCTATAAAATATTATTATGTAAACAGTTATATGATATTTTTTCAACGGCTCGCTAGTCAATAATTAGTTTATTTTATAAAAAGACTAAGATTTAAAACCCGCACACACAAATTACAGCCTTTTAAACTTTTTCTTGTTTCTATAAAGCGACGTAAACAAGATGACGTCAGGCGTTCAACGACAACGCAAACAAAAGTAATTCAAGATTACACTCATCTTTTCAACTATTGTAAAAAAGTATTTTAATCCAGACATATGCCATAAAGAATTAAACGCAACAATTACTTTATGCGCACGCGTATTTAACAATTCAGCCAATTCAGCCAATGAATATGATACTTCATCATGTAGATGTAATTTTATAAAATTGTTCTAGACCTAACAGTTACTAATAACAGTTGCATTGACATTTAGGAATATTTATTAAACAAAGATATTAATATAGGCATACTCTTAAAAATATCTTAATAAAAAGATTATAACATTCGATATTGCTTCTTTAAATTTGGTATTTTATTCATGTTTAATCAATATGTTTTAATCTTTACACATTGATTGATTGATTTATTGATTGATTTGATTGTCCTACGTGTTAAATAATTATGACACTAAAGTCCTTACTTTTTTGTAAACTTTAAAAGAAATTGCTAAATAAACGTTTTCTGCTCATATATGAGTATCAATTTGTAAAATGTGCACATAAAAATTATATCTTTTTTTCAAGATCTGTCTGGACTTCGATCTAGAAAATGCATTATCGTGTAGTAACCTATTTGTGCTGATCTAATTGTACAAAACAGAAACGTGAACGTCTTATCAATGTTAATATATCAGGCGTAAAAGCATATTTGGACGGAACAGGTGGATTATAAAAGAGCGCATGGCGGGTGGTCATATGACAATTAGAATACAATTATAACAGAATTCTGGTGCTTAAAAAAACAGATTCAATATCGAACCAATCTGAAGTAATCTTGTAGACTTCTTTATGTGCAACTACAAAGTCATACTATATAATGGGTTTAATACTGCGTACAAACGAAACATGTTTCCTTGATTTTAGAAAACACGAAATGTAGTAATATATCATTTTATGCGTCGTTTGTTGCCAATTTTCTATGTCAAAATAACATAAGACTTAAGTAGAATTCCCAACAGAAAATAAAGATTTGGCTCATTTATTACTTTGTTGTCTAGGAAATATTATAGGATAGATCATTCATGAGAGACAAAATAGAATAAAATTCAATAAATGAAACGGGATAATCTCATCATCTTCTAGTTGAAACTGACACGTACATTGGCGATATCTTACAAATGTCCTAATTTTCTTTTACTATATCAACTCACCTTAAATATATGAAAAATGAGCTTACTTTAAATTCAATTTTATAAAAATTTAAATAATTTTCTCTTATATGATATACAATTTAAAAAAACATGGGACTTTAGATTCTTTCATGTGATTACTATATACAGCTAGATTACAGAACGTCGTTGGTTCTACTAAGGTGTCCACTTGTGTCTGAAATAATGAGCAGAGGCGCACCTGAGGTATTTCTCCACTAGTTAGGTGGAAAGTCGATATTTGACCTTATAAGTGTTGCTGGTGCGACGTCAAACCCAACCAAGTAAAAAATGAAAAAAATATAATTACTAGACAAAATATAATTAACAATATTTTTTATTAATATTAATTATTCAAACGCTGCTATTTATTAATTGTATATGAATATATTCTAGTATCTTAAGTGCTTTACCGATGCTATTTCTATGAGAAAAAAATCATTTTAATTTGCATTAAAATAATTGTGTATTCTAACATATACACATTTGAAGTAACATGCTTTTTATAACCTAATATTGTCATAGCATAATTGTAGTCATAAATAAATCTCTATTTATAAGTAGTACAAATGTTGATATAACAGTGTGGCATGATAACTGTATTTAAGAAGCCGTGACATTGTAAATCACTATCTGTAAGAAACACAAATGTTGATCATTATGATAATTGTGGCAGTCCTAGTCATCACTATCTTTAAGAAGCAGTAGCACATATATTCGTTTTAGCAATACGGTAGTCTTAATAAATCATTGTCTGTAAGTAGCACATATATTATTTTAATAAGATTGTGGCAGTCCTAATTATCACTATCTTTAAGAAGCAGTAGTGCAGATATTGATATAGCAATGCTGTAGTAGCACAGATATTATCATAATATTGTGTCACTATCATTAAGAAGCAGTCGCATTGTGGTAGTCAAAAATGAATCACTACCTGAAAGTAGCACAGATATTGTTTTAGCATGGTAGCAGTGATTAATAAAGCAAGTTTTAAAGGAAGCACAAATATTGGTATTACTTTTGGCAGTCATAAATAAATCACTATCGGAAAATAACGCAAAAAGTTACAAAGCATGAGAAATGGTATGTCTTTTTTCGTTCCTGTTTTCATTATCCAAGATAAGAAACACAAATTTTGTTTCCTGGCAGTACAATTTATATTGATAATGATCTTTTAATGAGCATTACATTTATGTTTAAAAATCTTCATCTCGGTTTTTTTATAATCTTCACTCTGTTATTTTGTTTCTAAACAATGTATTTTTAAGCAGCACGCCTTTAGATTCATGCTAATTTTTATGAAAATTTTAAAAATGTATGTGAATGTTTAATATTCTGAAGTAACCAAAAGTAAGCAATTTACACATTATCAATGACACTTACAAACCACGTACATTACCAAAAAGTAGTCAAAATATGCATTAATGATCATTACTGCGTTAGAAACGCAGTAGAAATGTAGTTGTAAATACTGAAAATTCAGTAATTAATCGCACAAATACATGTACAATATTACGTGAATCTTGAAACTGTTTTACTTTTCCTGACAGCTTAGTACATTTTAGTACATAAGTTTGACTTATTGAAATATTTTGACTCATCTGGAGGCATGTAGCTTTAACTTGTGTGCGATCTAATAAAAGAAAAATGCAATGAATATTTTATGTTTTAGCTTTTTATATTTCTAAATATTTTATTTAACACCGCTTTAACACCCTTTCAACATTATTTCAGTAATAAAGCAGCGAAAAGTGGTGATTTAATTCTCAGTTATATTGTTTTCTGAAAATGATATCATATTCTCTGCATATCGAAGTGGTGGGATACCAAATATCTCATTCACAGTGAATTATTTCAAAAAGTTGAGAAGAATGGGCACCTCGCCCTAGGCTTAGGTTCGTGAACTTGTTATCTGTAGAACTGATCTCTAAGTAGTAGAACTAAGTAACTAAGCTTAAATATGTTAAGAATTAAAGAAATTAAGTTAAAAGTGACGTATTTACAATGAAAATATAACTTAAGTTGAGTTATATAAATTGTTGCAATACTTAAAATAAACTTTAAAGTTTATCATGCTAGCGTGTTTTGAACCCGTACCGAGCTCCCCAAAAGTATGAACTGATTCGACATAAAGCCGCTCCATTTCCCGATTATTCCACTCACGTTGACAAGCCATGTAAAATCATCGAAATTGGTCGCTTCTCTTTTAAGCTGATGACGTAATTTGACATCATTTCGCATAAGGAAAAATAAACTTGTTCTCTGATAAGAAGGATAATTTTCATTAATCAACTGATAAAGTTTTAGAAATGCTGTCATTTTGGTACGGGATTTAAGCACTGAAATGCAATAATCACTGAAAATAGATATCGATTAACGATAGCTTTGTGAAATTATGTGTTAATAACGTAACAACACAATACAAAACATACTGAGGTTAGGGAAGTGTTACAAAAATGAAGTTGACAGATCAATGGCAATAAGTATTTGTGAACTTCTTCAAGCAAAGGACAGATTTCCTTAAATAGTGAAACAGTTATTTGTTTCCTGTCATTATGCCAATTTTTCTACTGTAAAGTTAAAATTAATTATCTATTTATTTAAAAAGACAAATATTTCAAAGGTGATTTGCCTAGAATTAGTCAAATATTTACAAATATTTAGTAGAGGCATAAAAATCTGACTAATATATAAAAGGACTGCACACTCTTTGTATCATTTGAGCATTATGGATCAATGGCAAAAAAATATTTTAACTTTTCATTCTACTCACATTGCCATAATTCACTATATGATGTTTTATTTGCGGTGGTACCCTTTACATTCAACAGGATTATATGTAATAGAAAGAGCATCGAAACACGAGGCTATCTGATTTGTACGAGGGGCTTGGTGTCCGAGTATAAATCAGATTGCTGCCGAGTGTTTTGATGTTCTTTCTCTTTTGTATTACAGGCAAAAATAAAAACACGTTCCCTGTTTTCGCAATATGAAGCCCCAGAAAATGTAAACAATGAACAGGCATCTAGTATTTTTATCGGTATCCCTTTCTTTGTGATCAAAATAAGTAAACCCCAGAAAAAAATTACCCGATCAATGGGCATGCTCTGAAGTGCGGGTAACAAATGCCTGCACACTAGTTAACGCACTGTCCATGTGTATATGTATACGATTTAACTCTAAAAATTTCAGTAGAAAAGTCACCAAACTATGATACAAATAATATAAAGTTGCATGTCGTACAATTGTACTAAATAATACTCATTGTACCTAGTATGTGTAATTCTGTAAAAGTAAACCTTCTTCTTGACATTTGCAATTTTGTTCCAGTGACAGAATTTCATTTCGGACAATTATCCTTTTCATGTCACTGAACTCTAATAATATGTTATCGCCACAAAGTAGTAAAACGAATAGCTTGTATTCAAAAATGGCGTTTTCCCGTTTAAAACAATACTTATCAACGTAAATTCAGACTATTTCCTTGTAAAGATTCGTACTCTCGTGTGTCAGTAGGATTAAATACATTTTATCATAGCGGATATCAAGGACAATCTTGACATTAAGATATCATAAAGGTTATTTAACACGCACCTTACATTGTTACGAAATTTCCTGTGTCTAACAGCGTCTTATGATCCGTATAGACTAATTTAAGACACAAGTAATTAATTTTGAGATAATCATGCATGTATTGTCCATGAAGTAGAAGATTGAGTACATTGAAATATTATAACACTGATTGAACTGGAAATTAGTAAAGCACTGAGATATAACAATAATATTATGGGAGTGAGTGCAAGAACATATTTTTTTTTTTAAAAAGACTTGATATTTAATTCGTGGTGTGGGCAGGGTATTCAAATGATAAACCAGTTTAAGTGCACACAAACCTATACCTTCTTTACGGAATACCCACGTCTTATTAATCAAACTAAAAAAGTATTGAGGAAAATGTATCTTCTCACATGTCTCCGAGCCTTCGTTAATTTTTAACATTTTTTCCCATTAAAACGTATTTCCTTATGTTGCAACAAAGGGACAATATCCAGGAAAACCCAATATAGTTTTCCTTGCAGACATATTTTAACCTGTTCTCATTGGCCTCATAAAAGCATGATAAAACGAATATATTAATATATCAAAAAGGTCTTGAGATAGTATTTGGATAAATAGACAACCGTTATGAATTTAATAGTAAATTGACATGTTAAAAATGATTGACAAAGAATCTACAAAATTTTTAATGAAAGCGTGGATAATGCAAATGAGATGCTGTTTTAAATGTTATACTTTGACTTAAGGCAAAATAGTGAATACACTGCAGGTCACAAGCCTTACAAGACCAGATTTAGACATCCCATTTTAGCAATAAAACGTATGATTAAAAAGCCTAAAAAGTATGAGTTTTGATAGCAGCTTAAAAGACAGAAAACAGCTCGCTTTTAAATGTTATCAAGCTGATGAAATGTTTCAGCAACTAAACATTAAAGTATTTCATGTTGTTGTTTTTTTATTACAACGCATGTCAATTTCATAAATAACAATCTTAGTAAAAAGATTAAAGTGTACTTTTAATTCTGAATTATTAACGCCGGCGATAAGCTTTATAGAATGATATGTAGGTTAGTGTGGGATAAGCTACCTGTGGAAATGTTTCAGAAAGTTATTTGTACATATAAGGGTTACTTATACATGTAATAACTGTTATTATGATCTGCTCTTGTTTCAATTTTGCACCATTATTATGTTAACTAACGATTTTTTAATTTTGCCGATTTCGACATTTTAAGGGATTCTGGACAGCAAATTAATCTTTCAGTACATGTTTCCTGTTTAATATTTTGCTGTCTCATATTACATAGCATTAAATTTTTGATATTGGAAATTGATCAAACAGCATCATAGCTGTAAATGTTTGTTATTTATAATTTGAATTCGTCCGTTAAATATTCTGTATTTTTTGTTATATAGTGCTAAAACTTTGTGGACAAAATTAACAAATAAGTTAATAAGAAAATTTATAAATAAATAAATAAATTAATTTATAAATAAAAAAAAGTCTTGTAAGACAACCATTTTCAGACGTGTTTATAAGCCTTGAGAATTACCAATTTTGAAAGCATCTACTGAAATGTCGCTGCGATAGATTTGTTTAAGCTTATGTTGTCTTTTATTTGGTTTTGTTTTGTAATGATGATGGAATGTTAGTAATATTACATTTATAAATCATGCAGTGTTCCCTTTTATCAATTTAATCGTATTGCAGTTGCAGTAATAGTACATGTATATTTTTCCTCGTATTTCGCTGCTTTTAAATCAGTCACGTTTTGTTTGAAATTTACATTGCAATATGAAGTGGGTAAGCCGTTAGGTTTCCAAACTTAGTGATACAATAATGTATTGGAATGACTTTGTAAGGCAATAAAATGTATACATGACTATGCAAATTCTAAGGAAAATATATATAAGATATGTTGCATTACCATGTACTTTTTGAATTTTGATCAGTGGTAAATCATGTTTTCTTAATATTGAAATTTCCGTAACACTAACTGTTGCAAAAGCACTTATATGTATGATACATATATAACATTAGTACGTTGTATATAAGACTTTATTATTTCAAGACTGATTAATAAATTTATATATTTTAGCGTGCGGGGGTTGAAAAATAAAACATGACACTCAAAATGATAAGAACATCCGTGCACAGCATTGCAAAGCAAGAGCTAATATTTACATGTTTTTAAAGTTATAAAATAAAATTAGAATGAAACGGGAGGTATGCTGCTGTAAAACTGGAGTCGCCATAAGACCAATACTGGGTTGGTACGACGTTAAACCCAAGAAACCTAAAAAAAACGGGAAGATAATTCTTGGTTGACTTAAATACAATATTTGACATGCCTTAGCTAAACAGTTAAATTATTTCTTTTTCTAGATACAAGCTCAAAGTATTGATTTAAATAGCATAAGAATATGTAAATTGAAAAACTGCTACAGTATTGAATGGGAAGTAAAATAACTGTAAAACGAGACAGGTGCATACTGCAATTAAGATTTGTCGAGACATAAATTATATATCTCATTATTTTCTAGGCAAGGAAGCGGTAGCAGGTTGATTAAATACTATTTATGAAACAAAGTAACTACTGGATAATAGAAAAACAATTAAGATTCGTGGATAACGCGTTGGGCTTGTAAGCCGCGTTGGTTCAAACCCTGTCAGGGACAAGACGCTGTTTCAATGAGTAAGAAAATTTACACTTTTTGCCCAATGCTGGTTGATGCTAGGCCATAAACGAATTCGAGAGTATGATGTTATAAGTTTTTGTTTCCCACACAATCGAACTAAAAAAATCGTATAAGTTTCATAATGATAAAATATACATATAAGCATGTTTATATTTCATAAAAACTGTTGGGGTTTTTTTCTCTCTTTTTTATTCATTTTAATGAAAAAATGCCTTAATAATTACTAAAGCAGACAGTTCAAATGTTTCCTAATTCTAATGAACGCAAAAAAGCCGCATTAGCACTAAAACGATCTGATATCGAATCTGCAGTTATTACGAAACTGTGGAAAACTGAAATGAACACGATTCTACATTGCCGCGGGAATCCAACAAAAGTATGATTCGCTTCTTGTGCGTTCATAAATTTTAAATAAGGCACCAGAATAAGGTACCTCTTATTAAAAGCAGCCAAAGTTGAAACCCATCTTAGTATAATATGTTTCAGATATAATTATTATTAATGCCATATGTGTTTACCCATGGTGTCTTTGAATTTCTATCATTAAAACTAGAAAACTAAAGGTAGCATCTGTTCCATAAGACTTTTAGTACATAGTATCTACTACGGTAAAATATCAATATCACTAAATACCTGTCCAGGGTCGAGGAGGTAGATGAACCGTCGTTAATTGGTAATAGCAATTATCAAGTAAAGTAATACCATGCAAAGACATATTACCAGTTTTAATAACTTAAATACAAGTTTTGCTTCAGATAATTATTTTCTTGAAAAGGATCTCTTTGCATCTCTATCACACAAACAAACATGATACATTTACAATGCTTTCTTTGACAGGTAGCATCTGGTCCTTATAAACGTTAGGACATAAATAATTGTCATATACACAGAGATAGCAACAATGCATTGTTTATGAAATTGATATTAAAATAAATGAAGCTATAGATTATGACATATTTTGAAACATTATCAACAGTTAATTGTATTGTTTCCATAACATTATTGTCGATTCAAGAAAAGAGTTGTTACATAGAATATCACTGTTATTTAATACACATGAATATTGTGCGTAAACAGAATAAAATGTTCCGTAATAAAGTACTGACATTCAAAATATATGTTATTTGCAAACTCAAGCTTTGTGAATATGATTTAAACTTGATAATTATCTTTCCTTTAAACACACCTGAGACTTTGACATGTGAGACGCAAATTATTATTACTAAAAATTATATAAATTACTTTCCGACTTGGCTATCAACGTGTATGTCTATTATTTTTCTACTTATTAAGTCATCTTTTGAATGTGCAGAATGTTTCAACTTGTTTCTTCTAAACCATTTGACAAAACTTGCAAATTTAACAATTGTAAAATACAAACCACATATTAAAGTCTTTGTATCGACTATTGTCCTTAAAGTCGTCAGTCTAGATCACATGTCGAAATGAAATTTACCCACTGCTGAGAGATAAATATAACGTATGTCAACTTAAAATATTCGTAAATTTAAGAAAATTGCGAAGAAATAAGTATATTTAAGATATTTCGATTAATAATATAACATTGAAAAAATTAAAGTAAATAATAATTTAATACTTTAGTTGTTTCTTAAATATAAATAATACGAAACAAATATTTTGTTTGGAAGCCCTTACTATGGCATAAAGTATGTTCCATTTGCGATTTGTGCTCTTCCCATTGAGATATTGCGGTACTTAACATGTATTGGCCTCGTTTAAAGATACCAATCAATCGTATAAGTAATCTGGATATGCAACATTTCATTTACCTGTATATGCGCCATTCACTCTTAAGGAAATATAATAAAAAACTTGTTTTTTACACAAAGGTATTTTGGAATTATTCTTTTAAGAACTCTTAGAAATGAGATACATTGCCTAATATACTTAAAGGGAGTATTGTGACGTGTTAAACAAACATCAGACACAAAGCTTCATACACTTTACGGAAAGTATTATGGCGGAAATGAATGTCAGAAGAATGGGGATTGTCATTTCTGTCTTGCGAATATCCCCGACTGTATGCATGCAAGCTAGTTTGTATGTTACTCAATCATGTGTTGCTAATATGCATACCAATTTTATCTGGATAAAATATTACCACAACGACAAAGACAGAGCTACTTTCTTGCAGACATATCGTGTTTTTCTAATAATATTACTACACGGAAATATTCATATTTATTGCTTTAAGATGTCATTTCTCATAACCATTGCATGTCATAGGAACATGAAACCATCGTAAAATTCCCAATAGAAAATAGGCTTGACTCGATTTTCTTAAACAAACGTTGCTTATTGTTTACTAGAAAGCACATTCACGTTACTCAATATAAAGCTTGTCTGCCTAAATATGTGTTAGAACTTTGTCTTTGGTAAAGTCATATATTTTCGAGGTTAATTCTGTCATAATTATAAAATAAAAAAGTCAAACGTGGAGGCGTATTTATAAGTAAACGTATAAAGATTGATAACTAAACGTGTGGTTCATGACAGACAAGCGTTTATTACTACAATGTCATCCAAAAAATAATAACATGTATATATTCATCGTTATCAATTTTACAACGATCAACACTGTATATGTTGTTTGATTTACTTTTTTGCGACTAAATTTTTATACAGCAAGACATTCTGGCTGTTGTCGGAATGACGAATTATTCTTGTATTATTTTTAGTTAAACTTCATTGACATACCTTCATACGAAGAAAAAAAACGCGACATTTTTCAAGGGAAAATGTCAGCTTTATTACCGTAACTACCAATTATCATTTATTCCATAGATTATTACAGAATGGACTATTGTAATAATATTTTCATGTCTCAAGATATTTAGGTTTTCTTGTTGTAAAAACACTTAAGAAAGGTCATACTTTTACAACAATAACACTCTGTATCGCATTAATATTTTTTCAAATTGGCTATTTCAATATTTTCACTTGGTGCATTTGAGTTCCGTCGATCGCTTACAGCTTTTACATTTAAAATGTTAAATGTAAAAACTGTTGCAATTCCTTAAAAACATGTCATCACCAGTGTAATTATATACATGTGTTTTTGAAGTTAAAATCTTTCAGGATGTAAAATTATTTTCAAATTTTGAAAACAAAAACAAATTCATGCACTT
Organism: Ruditapes philippinarum; assembly: GCF_026571515.1. Taxonomy (NCBI): domain Eukaryota; kingdom Metazoa; phylum Mollusca; class Bivalvia; order Venerida; family Veneridae; genus Ruditapes; species Ruditapes philippinarum. The sequence goes on from NW_026865015.1 coordinate 72,900, forward strand.
AAAAATACATTGAAATAAAATATTAATGGATTAATGCATATCTCACAAAACTAAAACCGGATCCTTTAATCAGAGCTTGTAGATTGTTTTATGAAGTTATTTGATATGATGCTTCTGTATGGTAGTGTCAGAAACGGGTATATGAAAAATATCTACGCGTTATTACCCTAACAATTATTTATATAGAAGCCAACGTGGACCGCCTGAACAATGTAATGTATTTAACAGAAAATAAATTTGCGGTATTAATTATAAAAGAATTATTTAAACAATACAGGTCAAAACAAAGTTTAAATTGTTTTCTTTGTGTCTACTTGTTTTTTCCGTCAACACTTGACCTTCATCAGTGTAAATGAATTTATTTTTACATAAGAGAGAACAACTTGTTACAAATTTTATAATAAGATAGAACAACTTATTACAAGATACGTCAGTTACATTTGAACATCTCATGCATGGAATAATCATCAAAATTGCTTCAACAAAGAACTTAAAGAATGCTATAAAACTGCATTGTCGGTTATGCACGATATGCGCCAAGTGATGCATACGACACATCGTGGGCACTTTCTACTATAACAATTATTATGTAATAACATCCGTTGTGCTCTTCATAATCACACAAGAAATTGTATTAGATATAATTTATGTTAAGGATTTGAACATGTTTGTAATGGCTAGAAATAGTGTCAATGATTGAAACAAGTAAAAAAAAAACAGGAATAAAAATCAACAAGGCAAAGGAACGTTCACAGGACACAGCCCCCAGACATACCCAAGTAGGGCACCCAGAAGGCCCAAACATAAACCTGGAGTGGACATAACGGTTAAAGGAGTGGGACATGTAATGTGAAATAATATTAACTAAAACGGGCCCATATGGGAATTAAAGATGGGAATTAAAGGGATAAGGGTTGTACTAGTGAAAAGGGGGGGGGTAAAAAAATTGGGAGACATCACAAAACACGTAAACATCCAAAACAAGTAACAATACAGACATGAAAAACACGTGAAGGAACTCAGATGGGTACCGTCTTGGAACGGTCAGTGGTAGTGTAATCACTGGGGAGTTTAAACTGGTTTAAGAGCGCCAAACCTCGCTCTTAGCCCCAATATGTTCCTGAATGACACGAAAATGTAAATACAATTAATCCCCGCCAAGTGAAATTCTAACAATGGTCATTTATTAGACGAAATAAATGAAATACGTAAAAGATGTGTAAATATGTAGAAAAGGGTACAGCCTAATGACAAATACCAAAGTACTCGATGCCTTAAAGGAAGGCAGAGCAATAAGAAAATCACCTGCAAGGGCCCGACGAAGCAAGACAGAAGACGAACATTAAGACAATTTAGTTCCAAAGGGCTTCATAGAGTCTCCTACTTAGTCCGTAAGATATAATTAAAAGAGGAAAGCGTAGCGTCCAACTGTAAAAGGGTTGAAAAAGGTTAAAAGGGTTTTTGATCCTTGAAGATCGTTCGGCACGACATTTTTGTTGTGTATACATGTTATGTGGTACTTTTAGTTTTTTCTTTTTGGCCTGTTTTCACCCTTAGGATATGTTGCCTGCTTTTTAAAATTGTCTTTTGACGTCTTGTCTGTGATATGCAGGCTTCATATTATTGAAGCGTTCATTGAACGCCGCCTTTCGATGTTGATCTTGTTTATCATATTTCATAACCTCAGATCCTCTTTTAAAATTCCATTTTATTTAGTTCCGCCCATTGTTTTCTCGTTTAGGGCACAGGCATTCTATTACCTTGGGACCATACGCCTCTTTTCATGGAATGGCACTTCTGTGTCACATTGAAGGTTCCGTGATAATCGCCGTATGAACACATCTGCGGATGTCTCTAAATTCAAAATTTCACCATTTTTCGTGTTCAAATGTTGAATTCTGCTGAAGCCGGCGTGGGGGGGGGCGTGGACGGTAACTTGCACTTTCCAGTACCGTCCATGATCAGGCTCAATCAAACCTGGGACATAAGATAACTTATGTCTGAGACATAAGATAACTTATGTCCCAGATCAAACCGAGCCTGCAACATTTTCAATTTTGTCGTGTTGCCCCCTAGCACCGGCTTAAGCAAAATTCAACATTTCAACACGAAAATGGCGATTTTTTTAATTTAGAAACATCCAAAGATGTGTTCATACGGCGGGCGTCATGAAACCTTCAATGTGATACGGTAGTGCTATTCCATGAAAGCGGCGTATGGTCCCAAAGTAAAAGAATGCGTGTGCCATAAACGAGAAAACAATGAGCGGAACTAAATAAGATAGAATTTTGAAATGGGATCTGAGTTGAGCCATGCTATAACAGTATGAGTCCCAAAGATTTTTCATTCAGAATGCTAAGTCTAAAAAGATGAATTTTAAACAGATTTTTTGAAGCCATGCATTCTATTACCTATCGAATCACGTATTAGCACATTGTTTTGATTTGATTTGTATGTTTATTTTAAGCCTTTTCAATCATATTGACGCACATATTTTATTGGACTTATGTAAATGTGATAACGGTATTTTATTGCTATTCTGTTATTAGCAATTTAATTAGAACATAAAGAAGTTTTCATAGAAATTCTTTTCACATTTTACCTTTTTGTATTGACATAGTGTGGCTTATATAATGTCGATAAGTAGTTAATATTATTTTATTGCTGTAAAATAAAGTGATCAAAAAAAATATATATAAATCATTATTACTCAGTCAAAGCCCGTCCGAAAGTGTGATCATTAATTTTGGCAGAAACACCCTTATTTCTCTCTATAATGCACATACTGGTTGCATTATCCTCCCGTGTATCAAAATTGTAAATATAACAAAGACCAACTTATATACATATTTAGTATCTACGGTGGCACAAAGATGACATGTGTGTGTGTTTTTATTTATTTCGTGCGAAAACATAAAAATGGTGACATGTCCGGGATCCGTACTCTCAGTGCTTGAAAGTGCGGATGGATACTCATTATCTACACACAGCTATTACAACTAACGAAAGATAAATGCTGGTAAGACCGCACAACAAGAATGTCGAAGATATCAAAGACTTTAAAATAAGATTTTTATCGACAACATTACAATTCTTTTTTGTGGGGGGTAGGGTTACGTCTGATCGACACAGAATAGGTCATATCGCGACGTTCCAGCTTTACTGGTGGAGGAAGACCTTAGGTGCCCCTCTGTGCATTATTTATGGCACGAACGGTCACCTGAATAGAACCAACGACGTTCCAACAGCTAGCTTGATAGCTTCCTCACATGAAAGGATCCAAAGTCCATGTCTGGACGCCCCCATTACAATTCTAATAATCCTTTGTATCACCAAAGAGATGCGAAGAAATATGTTTTATGCTTCTTTTATGATTATCTTTTAAATTGTGCCTCTTTAATATAAGGCTTTTAGTAAGCTTTCAGTCACTTTATTTTTTTTCACAACGGTTTAAAAAGAAAATTATTTGTTTCTAAAGAAACTTACAAATACTAAGATGAAACTAAACAGTTGGCAGTGAATACATTAAGAATATGCCAAAGTTTATGTTTTGTTATTTGAATTGAAATATTTATAAATGAAAACCTCACATGAGGTGAACATCACATGTCCAAAAATATGAGAACGGAGATCAACAAGGCAAAGGCAACGTTCACTGAACGCAGTCCCCAACACAAACCAGCCTCAACAGCAGGGCACCAAGAAGACAGTGAACCAAAACCAGGAGAGGACACAAGGACGGCGAAAATTGGGAAGGGACAAGTAACAAGTGAAATATTAAGAACTAAAATGCCGATACTTAAATAAAAGGGACAAGGGTGAAAGAAAAAGGGGGAGGATGTGGCAGGTTCTTTTGTCAACCCCAAAGCGTAAGGCGTTTAAAAAGCATTTAAAAATGATTGCATACTGAAATATTGTTAAAGCTACCATGAAATAATTTTTTTATGTATTTTCAAAAGAAGATCATCAGCATATTGAAGGCATGCGGTTATCTAACAAAAGATTGTTCTTTCATGAAATAAAGCCGCGTGCACATTATATCATTTTTTGTAAACCATCCTTTATTTTAAAATAATGGATCACATGTTGTTACATACAAAACGTTTTAATACATGACACAGGTAAAATTGTGTGGTCTACACGTTTTAAAAACTTTATTACTATCTATGAACGTAGTAAATTTTTATTTTTTTAGTTAATATCTTAAATGTAACATGATATGTTGTACAACTGTCTGGTCTGAAAATGTCATGTCATTCATAAGTGCAAAATAAAACATGCAAACATGATATGATCTTTAATTAACATACATATGAAACATCTGCCATCCAATTTGTTTACAAAATATTAAGCGTATGACAGATGTTTTCAATTAAGAAAGTGCAAAACTATATAATATAACTTGTTATTCATTTTCCTTTATTTTGCTTTTTATCAATATAAAACAATATCTTCAGTTTTGTAAATTACATTTCTGTTTTGACATTAGTGAAATTATTTTAAAAGTCATCCGATGGTACGTCAAGAGTGATCCGAGGGTACAAATGTACGTCAATCATATGTATGACAACTTTCTAGCTGATTTTCAAAAATAAAGAATAATTCACGTAAAAACACCGCTTTGGTACGAGTATGAGCTGTGCTAGCAGGGAATTATATTAGCGATGTTCAAACAGCAAGGTAAAATATTGGTTAATTGAATTGATATTTAGAACAGGTTCGTGATTTACCAAGATAAGTCAAAACCCGGCGCAAATATTTTATAGACGCTAATGATTTATTTGTAGCTTATCATCATGTGATAATAGCCGTCGGATTCCAATGTTCTTTGAGTATGCAGCCAAAAACAACATCTTTGCACATTATTAAAGGAAATGAAATACAGTATAAAACTTCAAATTAAAGACAGTATATTTTGGTATAGTCCATTATTGTTAATTCGGTTCTGCGATCTTAAGTTTGCTCTCTATTTGTTGGATATGTAAATATAATTGTTATCATGGAGACTTACTAGTAAACCTGGTAAAAGTATTAAAATTGTTTGGATTCCAGTGGTTAATGGCAATGATGAAAATATGTAAACATGTTATGCCACTGTAATAATAAACAATGCACGATATGTATCAAATGAGGCAGGTGACATTTAATGGGCACATTATTTACATATTTTGGCGATTACTTAGATATTTGTATTACAAACTGCTTTATAACTAGTTCTAAATAGATTGTTGAGTTTAAAAGAAAAAATTAAACACTTTAAAGATCACGAACACATTTTATTCAATTTATTATAAGTTGATTATTTTTCTTTATTTTTGAGAATAAAAGAGATGTATAAGTAAGGTAAGGTTCAATATCACCTTACATAATCCGTCACTTAAGATATTCCTTATAAAATTGATTATCATAACGTAATAGATGGTAACAGCACATATATCAGAAGCCGCTCTCAATTTCTTTGACGGTCACAGTTTTCTTTTACCCTTTATGCATTGCATTTTTGTCAAATGAGAAAGTGTTTTACATGTGTACACTATGACATCATTATTTGAAATACTTACATGTATATGGAACCTCAAACTTAATTGGGACCCATTTCCGTATGGATCGAAAATAAAATTATTTATTACTGATAAGTCAAACATCTATATGAAGTTTTCGTCAGGTATAATAATAAACGCATTCTGTTAATGTATAAAAGGTCTTATCTTTGAGATATATTATGGCGTGCAGTTAACTATTAATTTTAAGAAGTCACTAGTTATTCTTGAACAAAATTGTATACTTTCAATTATCAAGTATATTAGTAAAATTACAGAATTAGAACACGTTTTATTTTTCTTAACGGTATTAATCACGACATTTTCTCTTGTGTTCCCAATATATTATTCTGAAAGGAAGTAACTTAAGTGTATATATTTGACCAAGACTTAATGGCACGGTAGAATGTTTCAAGTACACGCAGTGTTGTTCATATTAGCATTTGAAATAATTATTATAGAATGACGAGTTTGTAGATATTTTACGTCCGCATTGAAAATTAGTTTTTTCCAATTAAACACTGGGACAAAAATACAAATAAAATGTTCTCAGTAAAACTCGAGTTTTCATTTTCTTTCACAATTGAACGGTGAGACATTAAGAACGGACATAGCGGTGTTCAAAATATGTTCTTGACCTCGACCACGTGACATCCTGTATTATGCTGTGTATATGTTACAGTATTAATATAGAATCAAACAAAAATGCCACCTTTGCAAATACTTTTCTAAGCTGTGGTCGTCGTAAGTGGCTGTAAATACATATTCATAAGATATTCTGAATTAAAACAGTACCTGATATTAATTCCAATAAAGCAATAAAATACTGCATGTATTGATAAATTTAATTAAAAATATAAAAATATTAATGCGCAAAAGATTGCAAATTGTTTGCCAATTTGTATATTTCGACGAACAAAGCATTTTTTTTCACAAACAGCATCCTTTCTCGAACTGTATTGATTTGGTGTCTTTTAGCGTGCATCCTCTTCCAATAAATTAATTTTGTTTTGAATAAACAGATTCCTTTAGTAAATTTTGCGCAAATACAGTTGATGGTTTCTCTTTTAACCATGCCAAAATGTAGAGAGAACACTTCTAAACAAGTTTTCCTGTATGTTTTGTCCGTTTTCATGCGGTACTATACATTAATTTTAATTTTATACTATAGTATTAAAGACTTTTCTCGGGATCTTTATAAATTAAGAGAAATTAATAACATTAACAAGAGAAACATTCATTTGTAGGAGAAATAAATGTTTTCAATTGACATTTCAGAAAGGCAAAACGTTGTTTACAATAAGTTTTCTTCGAAGCAGTTTCCTTTCTTTCTAGGTATGGTATCTGCTGCATCCATTATTTCTGGTATTTCAATGGCAATATGTGAACAAAATAGAAATAAAAACATTGCTTTTTATATAATTTATCTCGAAATTTCCTTAGATTTGTCATTAAATAAAAATATCACTTTTGCTGAAATAATTAATACTCCACGGGAAACAAATAACATTAGCTATAAATTACTATTGTGTAAACAGTAACCTCGGTCTCACTTACTCCCGGCAGAGCCCAGGACCATCCCGGTAAGTTACCGGGATGATCCGGGACGATCCGGGATGAAATTATTGTTGCCGTCACACTTACCCCGGCAGCACTACGGTAGTTCCCTACTAACAACCCAGGATGCGCTCCGGATCATCCAGGGAGAGCCCAGGTGAAGCTACGGAATAGTTATTCATGATGATTTTCTGAAAAATCCTAATGCCATACTGGATAGAAGGGAAATGGGAAGGATTTTAATACAAACAAGTGCAATCATCGCAAATTGTCGTTATTCTTTTGAAATGATCCGGGCTTTGCCTGGGCTCTACCGGGATCAACCGTTACTCAACATTTATCCTCCGGGGCTCTGCCTGTAGTTACCGGGGCTCTGCCGGCATATACCGGGGCTCTACCGTAGCTCTACCGGCTTTATCACACCCCAGATCATCCCCGGTTTGTGCCGGCAGAGCTACGGCGCTTTCCCGGTATAACCCCGGTCGTTCCATGCAGAGCTAAGGATGAAGCCGGCAAAGCTATACCTTCCCGGATCATCCCGGACCACCCCGGTGATATTAAATATTTTATTCCATCCGGGGTCGAATGCCGGATGTTCCCGGATCATCCCGGATCATCCAGGACGTTGCCGGCAGAGTTACGGATGTACCCCGGTCGTACCCCGATCGTTCCCGGATCACCCCGGACGTCTACCGGGGCTCTGACGAGGCTCTGCCGGGATGTAAGTGAGACTGTAGCTTTATATATGATATAATACTTTTCAACGGCTCACTAGTCAATAATAAGTTTATTTTATGAAAAGACTAAAATTTAAAGCAGGCACACAACTTACAGCCTTTTACAACTTGTTCTTGTTTCTTTAAAAAGACATAAACGAGATGACGTCAGGCGTTCAACGACAACGCAAACAAAAGTAATTTAAGTTTATACTCATCATTTCAACTATCATAGTAAAGTATTTTAACCAAGACATATGCCATAAAAAATAAAATGCAACAATTGCATTATGCACACGCATAATTAACAGTTTGTTTAATATGAGACTCAAACTATTTATAAATTGGGAAAATCCAATTCAGCCAATAAATATGATATTTCACCATGTAGATATAATTTCATAAAATTTTCTGTTGATTAAGATTGCTGCTATATTTAGATGATTATAATAGTGTGCATAAAATGTAATTAAACTAAAAAAGTATACACTCGAAAATCAAAGAAACTGTACAGTTATGTTATATTCAAAGGTTATATCTGATGGAACTATGTCAGAAAGGTTGTCTTTGTTATTTATATGCAAAAAATGAATGATTTATATAACATAACACGCTTTGCCTATTAATCATAAATTCCTTAGTTGTTGCAGATTAAAGGAACAATAAATTTTATATCTTGTTCCGCTGTATAAATAGTATAAATTATCACTATTTATGTCACAATTCATAGGTGCCTAACAGTTACTAATAACAGTTGCATGGACATTTAGGAATATTTATTAAAAAGAAACGTGTTAATGTAGGCATACTGTTAAACTATTTTTAAAAAAACATTTTCATAACATTCGATATTGCTTCTTTAAATTTGTTTTTTTTATACCAGTTTTATTCATTATTTTCAATCTTTACACATTGATTGATTAATCATTAATTTGATTGTCCTACGTATTTAATTATTATGATAATCAAGTCCTTACTATTTGTAAACTTTCAAAGAAATTGGTAAAAAACGTTTTTGCTCATATATGTGTATCAATGTGTAAAAGGTGCGCATAAAAACTAAATCTTTTTGACATCCGATCTAGAAAATGCAATATCGTGAAGAAACCTATTTGTGCTAATCTAAATGTACAAAACAGAAACGTGAGCGTCTTATCAGCGTAAATATATCAGGCGTAAAACATATTTGGACAGAACAGGTGGATTATGAAAGAGCAATTAGAATTCAATTATAACAGAAAGTCTGGTACTTAAAAAGACAGATTCAATATCGAACCAATGTGAAGTAATGTTGTAAACTAATGTGCAACTACAAAGTCATACTATATAATAGATTTAATACTTTAATACTGCGTACAAACGAACCATGTTTCATTGATTTAGAAAACACGAAATGTAGTAATAAATCATTTTTATGCGTAGTTTGTTGCCAATTGTGTATGTCAAAATTACATAAGAATTAAGTAGAATTCCCAACAGAAAATAAAGATTTGGCTCATTTGTTACTTTTGTTGTCTATGTAATATTTTGGGATATATCATTCATAATAAAAAAATAGAAGGAAAAATTTAAAAAAAATTAAAAAAGGGTAATTTATCATGTTCTAGTTTAAAAAATGACACGTCCATTGGCGGTTTTCTAAAAAAATTTCCCTAATTTTCTTTTTTTTTCTATCAAACTCAAAATTTAAATATATTTAAAAAGAAAAAAACTTTTAAAATTTATTTTTTATAAAAATTTTAAAAAATTTTTTTTTAAAATGATTTTAACATTTTTTAAAAAGTAGGGGTTTTGGAATTTCATGTGAGGGGGAAACTAAAACAGCTAAAATTAAAAAAATCAATTTCCCCTTTTTTTACGGAAAATCGGGTGGTTTATTAGGGGCCCACTTGTGCTGAAATAATGACAAAAGGGGCCCCCTGAGGTATTTGTGGAAAGTTTGATAGACCTTAAAAAAAGTTTTTGGGGTGCGACGTCAAACCCAACCAAGTAAAAAAGGAAAAAATATAATAACTAGACAAAAAATAATAAATAAGATTTTTTTATTAATATTAATGATTCAAACGCTTCTATTGGTTAATTATATATGAATATATTCTAGTATCTTAAGTTCGTTACCGATGCCATTTCTATGAGAAAAAAAACTTTTGAATTTGCATAAAAATAATTATGTATTCTAACATATACACTTTTGAAGTAACATGCATTTTATAAACTAATATAGTTATAGCATTATGGTAGTCATAAATGAATCACTATAAGTAGCAAAAATGTTAATATAAAAATGTGTCATTATCACTATATTTAAGAAGCCATAACATAATAAGTCACTATCTGTAATAAACACAAATTTTGATAATCATAATAATTGTTGCAGTCCTTATTATCACTATTTTAAAGGAGTAGTAGAACAGATATTTATTATAGCTATATGGTCGTCAAAAATAAGTCATAATCTATAAGTAGCACAAACGTTAATATAATATTGTGGCAGTCCTAATTATCAACTATCTTTAAGAAGCAGTAGCGCATATATGTTATAGCAATGCGTAAAATGAATTAAATAATTATATGTAGGTAGCACAGAATGTTTGACAGTTCATAATTATCACTATCATTAAGAAGCAGTAGCATTGTGGTAGTCATAAATGAATCACAACCTGAAAAGTAGCACAGATTCTGATAGCACAGAGTTCAGCATTGTAGTAGTCATTAATTAAGCAATTTTTAAAGAAAGCACATATATTGATATTTCTTATGGCAGTCATAAATAAATCATTGTCGGAGAGTAACGCAAAAAATTACAAACCATGAGAAAAGATATGTCTTTTTTTGTTACTGCTATCATTACACAAGATAAGAAACACAAATTTTATTTCCTGGCAGTACAATTTATATTGATAACGATCTCTTAATGAGCATTACCTGTATGTTTTCAAAATCTTCATCTCGGATTTTTTATAATCTGCACACTGGTATTTTCTTTCTAACCAATGTATTTTAAAGCAGCACGCCTCCAGATTCATGCTAATTTTCATGAAAATTTAGAAAATGTATTTGAATGTGTAATATTGTGAAGTAACCAAAAGGAAGCAATTTGCACATTACCAATGGCACTTACAAATCACGAAAATTACCAAAAAGTGGTCAAAATATGCATAAATAGTCCTTACTGCGTTAGAAACACAGTAGAAATGTATTTCTAAATACTGGAAAAATTCAGTAATTAATCGCACAAAATACATGTACAATATTACGTGAATCTTGAAACTGTTTTACTTTTCCTGACAGCTTAGTACATTTTCTAAAGTTTGACTAATTGAAATATGATGACTCATCTGGAGGCATGTAGCTTTAACTTGTGTGCGATCTAATGAAAGAAAAATGCAATAAATATTTTTATGTTTTAGCTTTTTATATATTTCTAAATATTTTTATTTAACACCTGTTTTATTATTATTTCAGTTATAAAGCAGCGGAAAGTGGTAAATCAAACCAGTTTTTCTCAATTATATTGTTTTTGAAAATGATATCATATTATCTGCATATCGAAGTGTTGGGATACCAAATATCTCATTCACATGAACTATTCAAAACGTTGGGAAGGAATGGGCACCTCGCCCTAGCTTAGGTTCGTGAAACTTGTTATCTGTAGAACTGATCTCTAAGTAACTAAGCTTAAATACGTTTTAATAATTAAAGAAATTTAGTTAAAAGTGACGTATTTACCATGAAAATATAACTTAAGTTGAGTTATATAAATTGTTGCAATACTAAAAATAAACTTTAAAGTTTATTATGCTAGCGTGTTTTGAACCCTACCGATCTCCCAAAAGTATGAACTGATTCGACATAAAGCCTCTCCATTTCCCGATTATTCCACTCACGTTGACAAGCCATGTAAAATCATCTAAATTGCGTCGCTTCTCTTTTAAGCTGATGGTGTCATTTGACATCATTTTGCATAAGGAAAATAAACAAATAAAACTTGTTCCCTTCTAAGGAGTATAATTTTCATTAATCAACTGATAAAGTTTTAGAAACGCTTGGCCATTTTTGGTATACGAGATTGAAGCACTGGAATGCAATAATCACTGAAAATTAAAAAATTTTTCAATTGGGTTTTTACCAAAAAGCCTTTTGGAAAAAATGTTAATAAGGTTTAACCGGGGGGGGGGGGGGGCCAAAAAACCCCAAAAAAAAGAGGGCCCCTTTTTTGGGATAAGGAAAAAATTTTTCAAAATTTAAATTTTTTGGGGCCCGATCAATTGCAATAAAATATTTTTGGGGAATTTTTTCCAATCAAAAAAACCCTAATTTTCTTAACAGTAAATTGCTTTCAAACCCCTTTTAAAATGTATGTTTTTTAATTTCCCCTTTTTTTCAAAAGTAAAAGTTGATATTTAAAATTTTCTATTTTTTTAAGGGCCCAAAATTTTCAAGGATTATTTTTCCTAAAAAAGTAAACAAAAATTTTAAAAAATATTAGTTTGAAAGGGATAAAAATTTTTGCCTTTAATATATAAAAAGGGCGTATCAATTGGGGCATTAGGGTAAAGCCAAAAAATTTTTTGGGCTTTTCATTCTACTCAACATTCGCCATAATTCACTCTAATGATGTTTTCATTTGCGGGTAGTACCCTTTTATTATTTCAACAAGGATTATATGTAATAGAAAGAGCAATCGAAAACACGGGGTTATCTGATTTTGTACGATGGCTTGGCCCCCGAGAATAAATCAGATCGCCGAGTGTTTTGATGTTCTTTCTCTGAAAAAAATTCCCTGTTGTATGAAACCCCAGAAAAAATGTAACCAATGAACAGGCAAGGCTAGTATGATATTCTATCGGTATCCCTTTTCTGTCATCAAAATAAGTAAACCCACGAAAAAATGAGCCAATCAATAGGCATGCTCTGGAGTGCGTGTAACTAATGCGCCTCGCACATAGTTAACGCACTGGCATGTGTATATGTATACGATTTAATCTTAACATTTTTCAATAGAAAAATCCCCAAACTATGATACAATAATATAAAGTTGCATGTTTTACAATAATTATTGTTACTTTATAATACTCATTGTACCTATGTGTAATTTTGTAAAAGTAAAACGTTCTACCTGAAAATTGCAATTTTGTTCCAGTGACAGAATTTCATTTCGGACAATTATCTTTGTTTTAATGTCCACTGAACTCATGCCAAAGTAGTACTTAAAATGTTCTAAAACGAAATAGCTTGTATTAAAAAAAATGGCAGTTTCCCGTTTAAAAAACAAATACTTATCAACGTAAAATTCCAGAACATTTACTTCTTTAAGATTCGTACTTTCGTGGTCATAGGATTGAATACATTTTATCTAGCGTGATATCAAGGACAATCTTACGTTAAGATATTATAAAGGATTATTAACACGCACTTTACCTTGTACGAAAATTTTTCCTGTGTCAAACAGCGTCTAATGCTCCTATAGACTAATTAAAGACAACCAGTAATTCAATAAGATAATTCAATTGTTCCCAAGAAAGTAGATGATATATGACATCAATATATATTAAAACACAGATTGAACTGGAAACTGATGGACTGCAAAACATATTAATTATTTTTTAAAAAAGAAGGATATTTAATTCGTGATGTTGGGCAAGAGTATTCCAATGAAAAACCAGTTTTAAGTGCACACAAAACCCATCCCCTCGTTACGGAAACATCAAACTAGAAAAGTATTGAGGAAAAGGTATCATCTGATATGTCTCTGAGCCTTCGTTAATATTTAACATTTTTTCCCCATTAAAAAGTATTTCCTTATGTTGCAACAAAGGGACAATATTCAGGAAAATCCAATATAGTTTTCCTTGCAGACATATTTTAGGTTTCTTATTTGATTTTTATGTAAACTTTTCTCATCGGCAACATAAAAGCATGATAAAAACGAATGTATTAATATATCAAATAGATCTTGAGTTAGTATTGGGATAAATAGACAACCGCTATGAATAAATTAGTAAATTGACATATTAAAAATGATTGACAAAGAATCTACAAATGAAAGCGTGGATAATGCAAATGAGATGCTGTTTTAAATGTTATACTTTGACGTAAGGCAAAATCGTGAAAATACTGCAGGTCACAAATCAGACAAGACAAGATTTAGACATCCCATTTTAGCAATAAAGCGTATGATTAAAAAGTCTAAAAAGTATAAGTTTTGATAAGCAGCTTAAAAGACATAAAAAAACAACTCGCTTTTAAATGGTATCAAGCTGATGAAATGATTCAGCAACTAAAGTATTTCATGCTGTTGTTTTTTTATTACAACGCATGTCAATTTCATAAATAACAATCTTAGTTAACAGATTGAAATGAACTTTAAATTCTGAATTGATAACGCCGGTGAAAAGCCTAATAAAATGATATGTAGGTTAGTGTGGGAAAAGCTACCTGTTTGGATGTTTCAGAAAGTTATTTGTACATATATGGGTTACTTATAATAACTGTAACTAGTATTATAATATAAATAATAATGTCAAACTATTGTAGAGGATGAAAAGCATGTATTATTATATTGCCCTCTATACGATTCCATCGTAACGACTTGATTCGAGAACACAAATGCTAAACGATGGTTTTGATGCCCTCTCGACATGATAAAGTAGGGATATATTCTCTCCAGATGCAAGACATTGTATTTTAACTGCCCAAAACCTGTTTTAAACATATTTGAATAGAAAAAACTTAAATTTATACAGACTGACATTATTTTAAATTAATTTTATGTGTTCTTAGATATACATGACGATTTAGAAAATACCTTTTGCTAATAATCTTCTAAACCGGATTCTGATTAAATTAACCACAACATAATTTTCTATATAGAATTTTGGAAGTACTTTGCTACCTCAATATATTTTAAATTACATCAGTAGATTCATTTTATCATATGTTCTAACTCTGGTTTAAATTAGCAAGGGTATTTTAGATTTTTAGAATTTTATATGTAAATAGTAAGTCAACCTTTAGTCTCTTGTAAATCTTATAGATTGGCAATGTGCATTTATATTGTATTTTATATGTATTTTAACTGTGTACATTGATGAGACTGTAATAAACTAATAAATAAATATAATTTACTGTATAGATCTGCTCTTGTTTCAAATTTTCACCATTATTATGTTAACTAACGCTTTTTTTCAATTTTGCCGTTTTCGGCATTTTAAGGGATTCTCGGCAGCAAATTATATTTTTAGTATATTATGTTTCCTGTTTAATATTTTGCTGTCTCATATATTATACCATAACAATTTTACTATTGCAAATTGATCAAACAGCATCATAGCTGTAAATGTTTGCTATATATAATTTGAATTCGTCTGTTTAATATTCTGTATTATTTGTTATATAGTGCTAAAACTCTGTGGATAAATGTGGATAAAGTTAATACGAAAATTAATTAATAAATTTAAAAGAAACTCTTGTGAGACAACCATTCTCAGAAGTGCTTATTAGCCTTGAACTTTTGAAAGCATCCATTAAATGTCGCTGCGATAGATTTGTAAAAGCTTAATGTAGTCTTTTATTTGGTTTTGCTTTGTAATGATGATGGAATGTTAGTAATATTACATTTATAAATCATACAGTGTTCCCTTTTACCAATTCAATCCTATTACAGTTGCAGTAATAGTACATATATATTTTTACTCGTATTTCGCTGCTTTTAAATCAGTCACTTTTTGTTTGAAATTTACATTGCAATAAAAAGTGGGTAAGTCGGTAGGTTTCCAGACTAATAAAACATATTCATGACTATGCAAATTCTACGGAAATATATTACATATGTTGCATTACCATGTACTTTTGAATTTTGAATCAGTGGTAAATCATGTTTTCTTATTATTGAAATTTTCGTAATACTAACTGTTGCAAACGCACTTATATGTATGATACATATATAACATTACTACGTTGTATATAAGACTTTTTTTATTTAAGACTGATTAATAAATTTATATATTTTAGCGTGTGGGGGTTGAAAAATAAAACATGACACTCAAAATGATTAGAACATCCGTGCACAGCATTGCAAAGCAAGAGCTTATATTACCATTTAAGTTGTAAAATAAAATTAGAATGAAACTGGAGGTATGCTGCTTTAATACTGGAGTCGCCATAAGACCAATACTGGGTTTGTGCCACGTTAAACCCAAGAAACAACAAAAAAAAACGGGAGGATAATTCTTGGTTGACTTAAATACAATATTTGACATGCCTTAGCTAAATAGTTAAATTATTTCTTTTTCTATATACAAGCTCAAAGCATTGGTTAAAATAGCATAAAAATATGTAAATTGAAAACCTGCTACAGTAAAATAACTGTAACAGGTGCATACTGCAATTAAGATTTGTCGAGAGATAAAATATATATCTCATTAGTTTCTAGGCAAGGAAGAGATAGCAGGTGTTTAAAATACTAGTTATGAAACAAAATAACTACCAGATAATAGAAAAAACAATTAAGATTCGTGGATAACGCGTCGGACTTGTAAGCCGCGTGGGTTCAAACCCGGTTAGGGACAAGACTCTGTTTCAATGAGTAAGAAAATTTACACTTATTGCCCAATGCTGGTTGATGCTAGGCCATGAACGGATTCGAGAGTTTGAAGTTATAAGTTATTTGTTACCTTCAAAATCAAACTAAAAAGAAACGTATAAACTTCATTTATGATTAACTATACATATATACATGTATGTATGTATGATATTCATAAAACAAAAACTGTTGTTGTTGTTGTTTAGAACAAAAGCAGACAATTCAAATGTTTCTTAATAACTATTGTACGCAAAAAAGCCGCAATAACACTTAAACTATCTGATAACAAATCTGCAGACATAGTTATTATGAAACTGTAAAAACGATTCTACATTGCCGCGGGAATCCAACAAAAAAATAATTCGCTTCTTGTGCGTCCATAAATTTTAAATAAGGCACCAGAAAAAGGTAGCTCATGTTTGATGCAGATAAATTTGGAAACAAAGTGGAACAAAGTGCATAAACCAAAATCATGAGATCGTATGTTAACAAAGTTTGTTTGTTTTTTGGTCGATCGGTAATCGGTAATGATCGAGAAAAGGGATACCATGCATAGACATATAACTATAAATCAATTACTTGTTTTTGCTTAAGGTAATTATTTTCTTGAAAACAATTAATACCAAGGATCTCTTTTCATTTCTAACACAAAAGGCATGATACATTTATAAAGTTTTCTTCGAAAGGTAGCATCTGGTCCTTATAAACGTTACGGCATATATTATTGTCAAATAGACAGTAATAGCAATAATGTCTTTTTAGGAATTGATATAAGAGGTTATAAATCTATATGTTATGAAATATTCTTAATCATTATCAACAGTAAATTGTATTGTTTTCATAATAATATGGTCGATTCAAGAAAAGAGTTGTAACATAGAATGTCACTGTTATTTAACAAACATGAATATTGTACGTAAACAGAATTAACTTTTCCGGATTAAAGTACATTCAAAACATTCAAACCAAATTTATTTGCAAGCTCAAGATTTCTGAATATGATTTAAATTTAATAATTATCTTCCTTTTTGACACACCTGAGACTGACACATGAGACGCAATTTAGTATCACAAAATCAGTTTTGCAGATCCTATTACGTTTAGAAAAAAAATGTAGAAAACGCATCGTAAATGAAACCGTGAATATATCGTAGATATCTGTTATTGAATATTAAAATCTAAGTAATTAGGTTTCAATAAAACAAAGTTTCTACAAATATACTAATATTAAAACAAAATAATTTTATTTCACTGTAAGTGAAAAGGGGATGATTTTATGCGGTCTTGTTGCGTGTCAAATTAACACACTGAAATAAAAGCTAAAGAATATTGTTACTGGGGGGGAGGGTTAAGAACAATCTGACTATAGTGCAGATCTACTTATTTCTTTAACTCATATATGTGAATCTGAAGACGACCGTATATGTGTCACCTTCTTTATAATTCGGATTTCCCGAGAAAGCTATTTTAGCCACGCAACCAAATAGGTTTTTACATAGGCATAAGAAGTATCAACATACCGTTATGCGTGAAGTTAAACAAATTGTCTAATTTTGTAAGAAAAAATAAGTTTGAAGTAATTTTTAATTACTTGAAAAAAATACAGTCAATTTTTAATGGGCAAGATTTTTTCGCCAGTTTACCTGTCGGCTATATGGACACGGCATGTTGTTTTAAAATTTGCCAGGGTTAATATTAGAAACCACATCGCTTTCAAAATTATGAAAGCTCTCCGATGATTGGTGTGTGGATAGACACGAGAAATAATTAATTTTGTATATGGTCACGCTCAGATCTAAAAAGGTAGCGTTATTTAGAACTCATTTTAATCAGATTGGGTTGAAGAAATACTGAGGAACAACACTAAGTAATATGATATGAATTTTTATTGGTAATATAACACACTATTAAAGGCACACTGTTCTGAATTGATATTGTAGCTAACTTTTTACCGAGAATATACACATATCTTGATATATGTTATATGATATTTATTTTATTATTACTCCCTGGCCATGTAGATAAACGTTCTTTGCTGGTTACCAACTAAGTAAAGTAATTATACATGTAGTGATTTAGTATTTTGTACGAATAATACTCTTATTCCAGACTAAATGATTCATTGTCACATGATCAGCATTCCGTGTGCTTTAAATTCATTACCTTAACATGATAAAATAAGGGGACGCTTTTGGGGATGAAGAAAAATTATGAATATTCTTACTATTTTCTTTCATTTTTTTCCCTTTTGGCCTTTTATTGAATTTAATGTGTTTGTTTTAAACTTTACATAGAATTGTCTACAAGTCAATATAAAATGATAAATATAGTAAACGAATAAGCATGCATGCTGAATACTAAACATTAAGATGCAATAAAAGTAAAAGAATGTGAGTAAAACTGTGTCAAATGCGCAAAATTAGGACAATAAGCAAGAATTTCTTTAGTTAATCTTCTTCATAAACTGTGATGTAATTTGACGTAATGAAATGCCATCAACATAGTTAATATATTATGATTGCGGTTCGCAATGGTTTTATTGGTATGTACCACTCTGTTTTGCATTTCCTCTGTTTATCTCATTCCTGACGTCAAAATAAATGCACTGCCGTGCAATGCCATATTACGAAGTCGCACAAATGGCACGGGTATGAGAAACTACACGGGTATGAGATAAACATGAAATTATAAACCTTGAATCTGCTGAATCTGTGTTATGTGCTTTGTATTTTAAATAGTCTATTCAAAAGTTTAAGGGCGTTCAGAATTCTAATACAAAAATGAGCTACCAACAGTTTAACGCTTGATACAAAATCTTAACAGATGTGCACTTATTGTTCCAACAGGGAAATGACTATTACATGAGATAACCTATAAATGTAGTATAGAACAATACTGATGATAATGATTTGATAAACACAATTCCTTTTGCATTTCTTATTTATCAAGTCAATACAAGAGAAAGCCACTGAATGTGGTTCGGTAACCAAAGATGATGTACTGTTCGCAAGTACTCGCTGTTCCCACCAGCACTTTCTGGCCTTTGTTGAAGTAATTGATATAGACATTTCCACCAGATCCGAATTGTTTGTCATGCCTTGGGTCAGCAACTGCTGCTGCTACTGACTTTCCATCAATAAACAAAGCAACGATAGCATCCTGACATGTAAAACTATCATCTCCTTGATGCCAGCTTTCAACAAAGAAGATAAACTGGTACACACCAGCAACTGGGACCGTGAATATTCCAGTTGATTCATTGAATCCTTCGCCATCATTGTAAGACACCTGTCTGAATGGAATGGCAACACCTTTTTTGAAAATAGATGCAACGTGACCTTCTTGGGGCTTATACTGAGCAGAGAAACTAATTTCTTTTCCTGCAAAAAAAGTTTGTAAAAAGCATTAAAATAACATTTCCAAACAAAATTCATTTTTGAAGCTGGCTTGTTTAATATAAAGGATAAACAAGATAAATTACAACGTGGATAGTGATATTACTTTTAATGAAATTAAAAATATGAAATTCTGTTACACTATAAATTATATAATATGTTCAAATGATTCTGGTTTATATCGAAATCATAGTAGCAATGTTTATGAATTAGAATTTAACTTTTACTAAGGTAAATTATGTAACCATACCTGATGAAAGAATCAGTGACGACATGCTTGTTTCCAATGTATCTATCCGTTTGTCAATACTTTCCGACTTTGTCTTAATTGTTGCAAGCCTGCTTTCAAAACCTTCGCTCTTTGATTTGACGGAATCTAATGTCTTTCCAATCAACTCAACTTGTCTTGAAAGATTGGATGTTATACTCGTCTGATGCTCAATTTTCTTTTCAAAGTCTTTAACTGCACCCCCATTGCTGGCTGTTTTTGGCAGAATTACACCTTTATTTTCCAATGTTTTCTCCAATGAAAGTACCAAATTTCGCACGTACTCCTTTTCTGATGAGATTGCCCTTTTCATTGCTGAAAAATCTTCCTCCTTCTTGGATATGCCGGTCTCCTGAATATCTTCAATACTTTTTAAAAGTTCTTTACAGCACTCATTACTGTCATGTTGAGGTACATTTTGTAAATGTTCTATGCGTTCCTCTATTTCCTTCTGTTTACGCCTAACTTTTAAAAGCTGTAATGATTGGGTATTTAATCTACTGTTAAACAGTTCAAACACCAAATCATCTTCCATCTTGATTGAGTTCACAAGTGCAAGAACCAAAAAAACTTTGGAAATCATTTCCATTTTGTTGTGTAAACAAAGCAACACCGATCACTGAAATAAACCGTAGAGGGTGTTACTTATATCTTAAATGCATACTAACATAACTTATGAAAAGGGGCGTTAAGTTAGTAATTATAAAGCAACTATGTCATCCATTTACGCATGGAGTTATCACAAGTTTAAGTATGTATTTATCAAGGACGAAAATATCTTTGAAACAAATACTTGATTCAATCCGTATTAGACGCAGAGTTTTTAAATCAATAATAATAAATGCTTACCATTTACGTTAATGATTTCTTTAGTGTAGATGTTATTATTATTTTTTTTATTATTCTCCTTGAAGATCGATCAGCACGACATAATTTTTGTATGTACGTGTTTAATGTGTATTTAGTTCATTCTTTTTTATCTTTGGATGATTGATATCAGTATTCCTAATTGAATATTGTTAAATCACCCTAAGGATGCATTTGTATGTTGCCCGCATTTTAAATTTGTCTGTTGATGCCTTATCTGTGATATGCCAGCTTCATAACCTACCTCTGATCCCCTGACAAAGTTCCGCTTTGTTTCCACACATTGTTTTCTTATTTAGAGCACATGCGTTCTTTTAGCTGAGGCCCAAACGAGTCTGCAATGTTCATATTATTTTAATTTTAATACTTTAATAGTTTTTTACTGTATAAAACAAAATGTATTTGGGCATCTATCAAAATGTTACTCTGGTCGTTACTTTGGCATTCGTTAAATGGCAAATTGTATGATACAAAAAAATTACAAAAGGAAAAAGATTAGCCCACCAGAAAGTATCCTGAGTAGCCTGCCCCGTTGGCTCAATGGGGGAGATAACAATATTTGTTATGCAGAGGGTCCCCGGTTTGATTCTTGGTCAAGGCGAAATTTGCTCGTGATATTGATCATGTGAGGTTAGTAGTTCGGTCAAGTGCGAAATAAAATTAGAAATTACTGGTTATGTGTATCGACTGCCGTTATATTACCAGTCAAATGTTAAAATCAGATAAAAACTATAAATAAACAGTGTCATAAACATTGTTCTCAATCATCAATGTCATACATTCATGCCGTATATTTGAAAAGATATTGAACGTCTTTGCACCGCTCAAGCCGGTACTAGGGGGCGTGAGAGATGTTGCACGTAATCATTATCCCTCATGTACAGACTCAATCAAACCGGGTCTGCAATTCTTATGTCATTTTGTTGTGATTAATGCTTCCGGGGCATCACATTGTTTCCGGATATTTTTTGCTATTCTTATAGCTGTAACCAAGAAAATGAAATAAATACAACTATATTAGAGCAATAATTATAGCTTGTTCCCGCTTTAACATGTTTATTATATCATATTATTTTGGTAACATTTCGCACTTGAACATCTTTGCATTTTTTAATCTTTGTACCTTGACAAGAGTTTGGTCTTGACATTTAGATAAGTGGTTAATTTTCATTGTTCATACCAACACTTAAAGCTCTTATACGCAACACTTACAACTTTACATTCAGGAAGTTTGTAAGGCTCGTTTTTGATAAGATAAAAATAGCAAAATGTGTCTGGGATGATGTTCTGTGTATTTAGTAGGTTAAAAAAAAGTAATAGTTAGACATATATAAGAACAAGAAGTATCTTTAAAAAAAGTAAAACTGGTTAACTTGCTTATGTTAGTTCTTAGTTTTCCATGCAAAATCATATAGAAATGTTAGCATAACTAGCATAACATTGACATAATAATTTTTGTAGGGTTATTAATCTTGCTAAAAAAGAACACTTTCAGATGTATGTGTTTCTAAACAAACCAGTCAAGTTTCGGTAAGGGAACACAATTTCTTACACCAAAATCTACGCAGTCGATAAGGCATTTTTTACTTTTATTATTACTTGATTTATATGCAAACATATACAAGAATTATATCAATTGAACACATCAATAATTATATAAAATATCAGATTCTTTTTTAAACAGCATAAACCTAAGTGTACCTGATAATTTCTGATATTATTTTCATTATTTTGAACACGATTTAAAAACTCAGATCTTGTGTAAAAAAACTCAATAAGTTATAAGATGCGTTGACTCTGCCATGCATGTCGATCCCGGAATAAGTACAATAGATAAACAATGTAACATTCAATACGCATTTATGTGCTTTACGTACAAACTTTAATGCCTGAAATATACTTGTTTCATAGTTTGGGACCTCTCTATTAAAATTGTGTCAGAGTTAAATCGTATACATATACATTGCACACTGCGTTAACTGGAGTACAGGTATGTGTTACCCGTACTCAACAGCATGCCCATTGATTGGCTCATTTCTTTTTTTAAGGTTTATCTTGGTGACGACAGGGAAAGGGATAGTGATAGAAATATCATATTCAGATGCTCATTCATTGACACTTAATGGTCAAATTGTTTGCAAAATGTTTTTAGCCTAGAACGTTCTTAATTTTTTACCTCCTGAGTTTAAGCAATTATAAATAAACTTGTCAAGTATCAAATTAATGTCTGAAGTAAATATGATTTAGTGTTGACATTGTGATGATTTGATCAATCAGAAAAGATGTATATCGAGGTAATATAATATATGTATCTCAGATGTGCATGTTTGCAGAGAGCCCACGAACGTTTATGTGCTCATGATTAACAGGAAACTAGAAATTAGAAACTTATTGAAATAAATGTCGCTTTATCTAAGAAAACTGATATATTCCTGCTAGAACTATTGCAAAAATAATTGAGCCGTGCCATGACAAAACCAACATAATGGGTTTGCGACTAACATGAATCAAGACCAGCCTGCGCCTCCGCGCAGTCTGATCAGGATCCATGCTGTTCGCTATCAGTTTCTGCACTTGCAATAGAGATCATCGAACAACATGGGTTCTGATTAGACTGCGCGGATGATCTGGATCCATGCTGGTCGCAAACCCATTTTGTTGGTTTTGTCGTGACGCGGCTCAATTATGTTTGTTGCGCTGAATGTAGAGGACAAATTTAAAAAGTTCGGGTCAATTAAAGGAGTCAAAATAAGTAGTCGAACCGAAACGACTTTGTCTGCGTATTTAGTTATAAGAAATGCGGCCTGATTTTCATAAATGCCATGAAAACAAGAGAAAATTGATAGAGTAAATCATCATTTTTGTTTTAGAAGTGACAGGCGACACGATCCACCTAGAAGTTTATAGGTCCTTAATTTTGCCATGTCTAGGGACCAAATGTCTTAAAATTGCTCTTAAATATGAATTAGGCAGGCAAAAACGTTTAAAGATAAACTATGCTCAACCATGATATTAGAAAATATTGATATTTGCTAGACATATAAGATAAACTTGATACAAAGTAGATATGTTATGTGCACACACTATACACTTTAAGTGAACACACTAAAAATATATATTGACATTAAAAAAAAAACTGGCAATTTTGTTAAGAAGGGTCAGCATTAATTGGCCTATAATAAGGAATGCAGACTCCAATACATAGTTCGTACGTTCTTTTATTTAAATAACACATATATAAAATAAGAAGTTTATAGATTTCAATAAATTTCGAATAAAAATATTTTACACAAAGGTGAGTACAGAATATTTTTAAGAAAATGAGCCGATTAGGACAATGAACAAACACCGTTAATAAGCTTTTGTATACAGGGAACCTGTTCGGTTTAGTATTCTGTAATAGAATATATAGTCCTTTAAATGATACAAAACGAGTAGTTGACACCTAAATCTATGCGAGTGCATTATATATAACAGTTGCTGAGTTTTTCATTGTCTTTATTATTATTATTATTATTATTATTATTATTATTATTATTATTATTATTGTTATTATTATTATTATTATTATTGTTGTTGTTATTATTATTATTATTATTATTATTATTATTATTATTATTATTATTATTATTTATTTATTTATTTTCATAATAAGTCTTTAACATGAAATAAACGAAGCAGAAGCGATATAAAATGAAGACCACATCTTTAAAATGATGACATCGACGCTTTTACATATTCCCTGTTAGTGTAGATTTCTTGAACAATGGTTTCATCTAAGGGATGAAAATATTAAACCTTTAAGCGTTACTTTATAAAGTACATCGTTAATGAAATGGGAGACACTCTATTATAATCCAAGTTATAATAGGAAAATGCCCGCAGCCGAACTATATCAATATGTTGTTTTTGTTCCTTTTCTCTTTCTTTCTCTCTTTTATAAATTCTCCAGTAATTTCTATAATAAATATTTTTGAAGTATATATTTATATACAAAATCAATATGCAAATATAACAAAAAAGGTGTGTATTTAACCCACAAAAGAAAATTACAATGTACTTTTAGTAAGGCGCTGCATTGACAGAAAAAAAACACCTTATCATGCCTTTTGTTTTAATGCTTAAATAGAATGCTGGTCTCCTTAAATAACAATTACAGTCTAACCTGGCTAAGGACACCGCTCACGGGATAAGTGGACTCTTACGAGCGGTTCCTCATAACAATGGCCTATGTTTGTGCCGTATTAATGGAAAATATCAAATTATCTTTTATGCTTATGTATAGAAGTTTCATACATGTTAGCAAAAAAAATGCTTATTTAAAGTGTTTAGAATAAGTATTTAATAATATGAAAAGTTAATCTGGGTGGTAATATTAAAAAGATATTTGGAACATAAATAAGACTTTTGTTTAGAATAATTTTTTTTAAATGTGAATGGCACTAGCTTGATTAGAACTACTTTATATACTCATTTTTTCCTGTTATTTAAATCATCCCGACTTATGCCGTTTTCATGACAGACGACAACTTCTTTAGAAACTCATTCCTATATCTCAAGATTTTAATCCGGTGCTAAGAGGCATGTAATGGTTTTACAAGACAATGTATCTTGTAAAAACACGCAATAAAATCGAGTCTGCAATCGCCACACACTTTGCTTTGTATTCATCGCTTTTGTAGAATCTAGCAATCGTGTTTTAACCCCTTCAAGTTTGCCTATATTCAAGTTTTTTCTAAATCAAGCTCATACATTTAAGTGTTAAAACGTTAAAACAAACATTAAAACAAATGTTTTGGGACATATGTTTAACGCAAATATTATATGATGGACCGAGTGTATCCGTCAGCGGCTTATTTGGGGTTCTGCCATTTAATCATTCATTGTTTTTATTTATTTATTTTTTTTATTTTTTTTATTATTATATTTTTTTATTATTATTTTGTTTATTATATTGCACAATTCATCTTGGGTTTAAATATCTTAACAATTAAAATTACTTTTACTTCAATTAATGAAATATTTTCACCATTCATTTTGGCTTTAAAGGGCCTCCTTGTACAAGTGGATGAATTCGTTGACTTTAAATACTTGCCACTTACCACTGTGTGTTCGAATCATGTCAGGAAATCCATGGGCTCTTGGTCTCAAGCTGCATAAGTGCACTGGTCTTGTCCAATAGATGGTCCTTATTGATTTTTGGGGCCAAGGTGTCAAAGGTCAATAATGCTTCCATTCTTAAATTATAAATAAAATATAAAATATTTGCTATCTGACTCTAGCTTCTATAAGGATATTCAACTTACAATCCGTCGTGCTAGTGATCTTATAAAGTACATTCCTCTAATGATAATTACAAGCTTCAAAGGTCATTTAACCCGCGGAAATAAAGGTACACATTAGTTTGATTCTTTTGAAGTAATGGTTTATGGCCATCTTAGATGCTAATCATGTGAAGAAAAAAGCGTTGCTGAATGTGAAATCGTTGGTCATAAAATAACAAAATGTAAACAAAGAAGCATTTTGACCTGCACACAAAAAATATATTAAAAAACTACATTTATACTAGCTGCTGGGACACAACAGAAGCAAAAGTTGTCTCAGGTAATTGACCAATGTTGAGAATTTTGAGACAGGATACCATAGAAAATTTAATTATTATTAAATGAAAATAAGGCATTTCTTGGGCAAATTGGGCCTTTAAGATAATTCCTAGTCTTCATTTTTTTCGCGGAACTTCTTTAAGAGATTCCATAAATAAGATAAAAATAATGTAAAAAACGTTAATCGGAGCTGCAACTGTCAAACGATGTAATTTAATTCAGTGTCCGCGGTTTAATATTTTCTACTTAGACTGCAGTATTCGCTTACTGTTGATAAGCTACTTAAAACATGTAAAAATGCAAAACGTAATAAGAATGTTAAAACGGATATAAACACTAGTGCCTAGATCTGATTAATGAGATTAATGAGATTCTTTGTTTGTTATACCGCGCCGAACACTCTAACAAGTAGGCATAAAAAGAGTTGGTACAAGTGTATTAAATAAATCTTAGAATACAAGTTTACTTCTTTTAAGTAATCGGGGTTTAAGATGAAACTGAGGCAAAAAGTTCTTTTAGTGAATTGACTCGAAAAAAATATGTCACGAACATGTGCAACATACTGACATTCAAGAAAGAAATGTTTGACAGTAAAACAATCATTGCAAGCACTACAAAATGGAGCATCATCTCCTGTTAATAGATAAGAAAATGCACTCTAGTATGTCCAAGTATCCATCAAAATAGAACATCATATCATAATAATAATCATTGGGAAAGATAGGGATGGTAATTTATCAAAACGAAGAGTTAACATCATGAAGGTTGTAAAATACAGCTATGTCGTAATTTGATTTCTATTCTGATAAGATAATTTTACTTTTTGAGAGTTTAAGGTAACTATTTGATACGGATTTATATAAATCCGTGCTATTTGGAAACGATAAATCTCATGGTTTAATAGTTTAAGTATTCTTTATCCTGGCATCTATTTTTTCATTTGTTCGTATTTCTACGTTGCCTGGATCCAGCGTAAATTGACTGAATAAATGGAGTTGGTTAATGAATCAAAATAAGTCCTTCAAAATATTTGTGAGATGCGACATGAACTGACTGAACTTACTATGGCGGTAAAGTGACGGTATAATAATTGAGCCGCGTCACGACAAAACCAACAAAGTGGGTTTGCGACCAGCATGGATCCTGACCAGCCTGCGCATCCGCGCAGTCTGATCAGGATCCATGCTGTTCGCTATCAGTTTCTCTACTTGTAATAGGGTTTGTAAGCGAACAGCATGGATCCTGATCAGACTGCGCTAATGCGCAGGCTGGTCTGGATCCATTCTGATCGCAAAACCATTATGTTGGTTTTGTCGTGACGCGGCTCAATTCATCTCGTTGCAATCAGATTACATCTTTTACAAAATACATAATACCTCGTCCCCTCGAGGCAGTTCATCGTTCGAAAGTTCACAAAATTATGATAAATCGTTCCCTCGATATCACGACTTAATTATCACTTTCCCTGGAGACGAGTAAAAGTGTGTTACCTCTGTGCCATCGTATCATCTCTAAGAAAGCCATTGTTTGTTTATGCATTTTAGATAATTTCGATTCTTTTAAGTCATCAAACATATGAGGCGTATGATTTCTATATCAAATATTAGCATTTAATTTGATTTTAAGACCACGAATGTTAATAAAATTGAGCTGACAGCGGCCAAATATATTGCGCATATAAAATATTAAGACTTGTTACATGTGTCTGTATATTTGAAACTCGGAGAGTGTGATTTAACATTTTTACCCTTTAGCCCAACTTATGTCTCACTTTATATATGATGTATGTGTATACAATTATGCGATGTACTAAAATTTTGACTGGCTACATATACGGTTTGAAATCCTAAAAAGTTTTGTAAGCATTTCTCGCCGACGCACAAATGAGTTGTTATCAAATATAATAAGGACGTGACATATATACTGTGACATATGTGTCATTACAATATATATATACATCAATTAATTCAACCTTTAAAACATACATTATATATGGTAAATAACCAAGCTCTTGTATTATTGTTCACCAAATCCGGCAAACAAACAAGCAAGCAAACAAATCATATAAAATGTACTTTTTGTCAGAAAAGTGGTCACTCGATTAAGATATATGTAATGCAAATAGAATAAAAAAAACGTTATTGAACTTTGTACATTTACGGTTATATAAATTATATAGTGTATAACTGCTCTGTCAATTAAAAAACTTGAGTTTGTAATTGTGACATAATGATTCACAAACAATATTTTCATGTACAAGAATGATTATGTGTTGTTTTCCGAATATATGGAAGAAAGTGAACCCTCGGAAGCATCAGAACAGCAAAGTTACATGAAATTTCAAACTCGGTCTGATTGAGTCTGGACATGAGCGATAATGACAAGTGCAACATCCCTTAGGTCTCCTAGAACTGGTTGGGCGGTACTCAACACTTAAAGTGGTATCAATCCCTCGGAAAACATACTCTGAACCGATGACAGCAGAAGATTAAATAGCAGATATTACATGGCGTCGTATGCGGGTATATTTGAGCCGCATCACGACAAAACCAACATAGTGCGTTTGCGACCAGCATGGATCCAGACCAGCCTGCGCATCCTTGCAGTCTGATCAGGATCCATGCTGTTCGCTGTCAGTTTCTCCACTTGTAACAGAGTTGGTAAGTAAACAGCATGGATCCTGATCAGACTGCGCGGATGCGCAGGCTGGTCTGGATCCATGCTGGTCGCAAACCCACTATGTTGGTTTTGTCGTGACGTGGCTCATTTTAGTATATAATTAGTTTGTACTTTACTTATATTGGGCTCAGCTTGCGACGTTAACTCATCAAATTAACTTCTTTCAGCTATTTCTACAAATATGAAAGCAAGACTTTTTTGCCGACCACAATTACTGGACAAATAATAAGCCGTTTTTGCGGGAAAATTACTGGTTGTATATGTCTTTCATGGTACCTCGTTTTTATTACAACTTCGCACTAACTATTTTCTAAACACGACTCATTAAAACGTTAAGTTCCTAATAGACTTTCTTTTTATCTGTCTAGAAGAGACCCGCTGTCATTGATGTTAAATATCTCTTACTGTCACTGACCAATTTGTACTGGATCAATTTAATATCTTGGTAAGAAAGAAAATCAGCTAGATCTATCACTGAAAAAAAGTTTTCATTCGAACTTGCTAAACTCAGGATATACCACGTGACTCGAGTCATCAGAAATATAAAGTGATTGAAATATCAAACTTTGATACTAGATGTGTGTTTTTGAACATGGTAAGGTTATTGAAAATATATATCATTACATATGAAAACGTTTTCATTGTTCTTCTGTGAATTATTTAATATTATAGAGCCTTTTTTTGTTTCGTATGGTACTTAACATTTAAATATATATGCAATTTGACAACGAATACGAATACTTTCATTTATTTACACACTAATAAGGTTATTACAATAAAAATAAGAAAATAACAATAAAAAATCACTATGCATTAAAGAATTTTCAAATATATGAGCCGCGTCACGACAAAACCAACGTAGTGCGTTTGCGACCAGCAGGGATCCAGACAAGCCTGCGCATCCGCGCAGTCTGATCAGGATCCATGCTGCTCGCTTACCAACCCTTTTACAAGTAGAGAAAATAATAGCGAACAGCATGGATCCTGATCATACTGCGCGGACGCGCAGGCTGGTCTGGATCCATGCTGGTCGCAAAATGTTGGTTTTGTCTTGACGCGGCTCATCTTATATCATTAAGTCTCCTCAGTTATCTCAGACAAAAATTTCAGAGTTTTTTGTTTTTTGTTTTTTTGTTTTTGTTTTTTCTTATTTTGTTTGTTTGTTGTCAGAAAAAAGACGCATCGGCCCACATCTATAAATCAGTAACATGCGTTTTCTGACAAGTATGATAAAGTGTATCAAAGAGTAAGTATCTGGGTGCAAACGGAAAAGACTCAGTTTTATTATAATTTTATACTAGCACAAATTTTCACTATCTGTAAAACGATGATTCCTTTCCTTCATTCCTCCTTAAAAAAACATCACAGAAGGTTGATACCAACACATGTTTTATATGAGAACTTTTGTCAATATACAATTGAAAGTTTGGGGTTGTTTTACTTAAAAAAGTCATGTTAACACGATAAATTGGACTTGAAATACACAGATAGATTCAATCTGTATTTCCGAATCTCACGTCTTGTGAAATAGAGAGAAATATCAAATTTGTGACAATTTGGCCTATTAATTATGATCATTTTCTGGAAAAAAAACATTGTTCAGAAAAGTACAAAAGTCATAAACTAGGTCGAAACCATTGTATTGTACTTTAATAGACAAACTGTATTTGTCTACAAACTACTTTTTATTTATCTTTAATTTTTATGATACTTAGTTTTCTGTAGTTAAAAGCGGAATGTAGATCGTAATCAAATTAAGCTCTAAGCGTTAAGCACAAAGTTTATTCTGAGGGTTAGTACACTTAAAATAAGATGAAATTTTCTAAATAACAGAATTGATTATATAGTCTCTTACAAAATTGATGTTACAACTTCTCAATTCCGATAACTTAGTTTGTAGATAGTAAATTCATCTGGAACTGAGACGCATTTGTTTATGAGTGACGATGCCATGAGTTCAACTTACTCATTTTTTATAGACAATGTCTTTAATTTCTGGTATGTTACGTGTGATATAGATCTATTTATCCTCAAATCAAGCACACGTCAATTCCAGGATAGCTACATTAACAAATCGTCTTGGTACAACTAAGAGGTTTGTTTGTTGCTATTCCAGTTCATCTTTTAATACGTGCATTTATTTTTCCGAATATATATTTAAAATCCCAATTCGCGTTCTGTTCATCTGTACATCTGCTGTGCTATTTGAACCTGGTTTCTTACAACGATGAAGAACGAAAACGCATTAAGTAATTGATAAACGTTAACCCACTAGTGGAAATTAAAAAAAAGAAATATAATTAATGGCAAATGCTATTGAATTTATATGGATAAGTCCAACGTAAATTATTATAAGTCATATTTTTTAAGTTGTGTGTTCTAACTGCTAATTTGATCATGTTCTATAACGGCTCTATTTATAGTTTTATTTTCCTTGTCTCCAATCTACTAAAAGTACACCAAAAGTACACAAATACTTTTAACTGATTATTTTCACTTTTTCACATTATTTCTTGTCTTGCAACCATGGATAATTTGCGTTCGAGTTTTAATAAATTACTCAAATCTTTAGATTGCTTTTTATTCAAAAGGTATATGTATATAATTCTGTTTTTTTTTAAAAGCAATTATTTATTAATAATTGAGAGAGATTTTTCTCTTTTGCAACCTACCTTCTGTTATTAATATGGTTTGTAATATATAAATTGTATAAAGGTTGTTTTTTGTAGCTTTAAATTAAATAAAAAATGAAAGTTTTCTAACATCAAAATAGTAAGTCGGGCTCAAAAGACTGAACAAGGTACCATTCAAATATATAATGTAATGTTTTGACACAAATAACTTCAAATACAAGTACATTTTGACCAACTTACTTCTTACTTTCAAATTGTGATTGACTTTATTATTATTAACAGGGATATATAAGCTGTAATGATCAATGGGAAAATGTAAATTAATTACATGCAGAGTTTTTTTTTATTTATTGAAGATTCTTATCTCTACAACGTTTCTTTGGAAATGATAAGGCAACACATAAATTCGTTTCAATTTTCGGTCGCAACATTGCAGTTTAGAATGCATTCGTTTATTTCTCATATTGTGCTCTTTTGTAAACGTGCATTTGTGTTCTGGCGGAGATTTTTATTATGTCACATCCACCGGCATTTCAACCACGTGACGTTTCAATTTCTTTCAGAATGTTTGACAAATGTTATCAAATCAGCATCCTTTCCATTTCCTGAGTCCTAAACTCCAGCTTACCTCGTTTTTTTCCGAATCCAAAATAATTATATCAAGTCCATATTGTACTTGATCTAGTTTTGCCTCAGTTTCCGAATCTCAAATGAATACATCAAATTCATACGGTACTCAAAATAAATGTATCTTTAATATATTACAATGCATTTTTGATGCCGAATGATAAGTTTAACGTGTTACTCCTGAAGAGTTGATATGGTGAAATAAAAATTTCATTATAGTTTGTTGGGTACCATCCTTAATATTCTTAATGCTTTGAACTCACAAATACACTATCTAATAGACAGGAATGTACTATAAAATCAACATTGTTTTTGTTTTTTGTTGTTGTTTTTTTGTTGGCGGCTAATTTGTTGATGCAGTGATTTGTAAATAAGAATTTAAACTTGCATTTTGCTACAGAATGCACTTGTCATATGCATGTAAATGTTTTTATTAAATTGATACCAGTACATTTATCTGGCAATTTCACATAATTTGTAAAAGAATATGTTTTTTAGAAACATCTTCGATTAATTTGTGATAGAGACTGTTCGTATATACACACGTTTGTAGAGTAAATCAGAACATTAGACTCTATTTATTCCACCTTTATATTACACTTTAAACCTTATTTTATACACCAACAGTCCCTCGCTTAAAAATGCCAAAAAATAGGGTGCTTTATCGCGATTTCGTCTCTTTTCATTCTTCCTCATTTTTAATTTTACTTGTATGGAAAAAAAGAAAAAAAGCAATCTTTAAAAAGTAAACTTTCTAGCATAATATTGTGATATCCTTAATCTTCTTTACAGTATTTGTACATTAGTGTATTACATCTTTGATGTTTAAAGTATTGCAATCCAACATAGTCCAAATGACCTATTTATCGAAATTCCTTTAATTAGGCTTTGACATGTGTAATTCAGTTTCACAATAAGAGACAATGAATAAAAGTCATACGTACACTAGAAATAGATGTTTTCTTCAAACGGATTCAATATTGACAATAATTTTCTCTTGGGATAAGACATTCATGATACATGTTAAGGCCGATTTCATCATTTCATGTTGCATTAAAGTACAAATACCTCAAGCTAATTTATAGTTAACAATATGTTTACATCTTACAGTTCTGATTTATTGTAACAAACATGTTTACAATGAAAAGAAATTAATCAAAGAAGATCAAGATTCGTAAAATCTTTCATCATAAGACAAATTCAGTTAGTATTTCTCTAGTTTCTAGTCAACGAAACGATATCTAATTTTGTCATAATTGTAAACATATGACTACTATCAGTTGACTAAACTGCCTGTTTAAAACCAAAAGATAAACCTAATAAATGCAGAAACCAGCTGGCCACCAGTAAAGAACAAATAATTATATGTTAAGAATATGACTAAGAGCTCTTTGGCTCACTAGTTGAATCTCTTTTGGTTCGTGATAATGCCTCCCATTTGATTATATGCTAAAGTATATTATTTGCGATCTGATTCTTTTACCTAGCTTCTATAATGATAACAATTAACAAGCATTCGTGCTAGGGATGTGTTAACGCATATTCCATTACTGACAATTAGTAGCTTCAGTGTCGTTTCTAAACGTGAAAATTAGAAAAATCTTTTCTTATGTTGTGCATGTATGAGAAATAAAAAGGTTTATCATTATGAAGGTATTCAAAATGAACTTTAATGAATGGTACTCAGTATAGCTTTGTTTTAAATATTTCAAAATGATTATCAGAAGTCAATTCATTTTCAATCAGCATACAAATGGATGAAATAGATGACAAGTTATATAAATATATCCAAAAAGAGCTACAACTTTCCTAGTATGAAAACATTGTATAAGAAATAATTATAAGTCTTCAAGGAACTCCTACAATCACACAATATAAAATTCTATAATAAATTTATAAGTGCACTTAAACTGGAAAACTATGCAATAGATAATATAAAAGTACACACCCGGTATGAAGTTTGAAAATCGTGTTTTAATGCGATTTTAGGCCGATTGAATGAAAAACGTTTGTGGTCAAATTTGCGCAATAAAATTGATTATTCCGGGAAACAGAGTGAGCGGATAATATGACATTTTGTACACGATATTTATCCAGTCGTATAATACACTGTGTAATGCTGGAAGAATGAAGAACATTATTTCTAATTGTAGATTTATATTAATTATATAATGTATAATGGCTACGTCAATGAAAAATGCATAAGTTTTTATAATCGCGACACATATTATTGTAAACTGATAAAAGCAGACCATCATTTAGCAGATATTATATGGCGTCCGGTATACAACCATCTATGTCAAATTATTCTGTCATCAGTTTTGCTATCATAAACTTTTGAAAACGGAAAGAAACGTGCAATCTTATTAAACTATATGAATATATAATGTTAAATCAATAAACAATATATAAAAAAACAAGAAATAAAAGAAAATGGTTCAAAAGTTTAAAGGAACTCCACTGACGTCCAATATCCTTAACATATAAAGCTTAAATCTTAGATCTTAAAAAGATTGTATGGAACAAATGAAACGGAAAGATATAAAGAAAGATGATAAGAACTTTTAAGAAAAGTGAAAAAAGTGTTGTTTTTTTTTTTTCTTGTTTTTTTTTCTTTTTTTCTTTTTTATTTTTCTTTTTTTTTTTTGGGGGGTATTATTCACAATTAAAATGTTATTCTTGTAAACTCCAAAATGACATCTTCATAATGAGATATTTATCAATATATATCGTGGGTATTTAAATTTAATTGGTTGCTTTTACATTGGACTCAGCATGCGAAATCAACCCATCAAATTAGCTTCTTTCTGTTTCTGCTATATATCCAAGTATTTAGATTTGCAAAATTACTGAACAAGGAATGAACCGTTTTGCAGACAGGTTACTGGCTGTATATGACCTTCGTGGTTCCTTGTTTTAATTCAGCTTTACACTGACTATTTTCAGAAACACGACTCGTTAAAATGGCAAATAAGTTGTCATTAGTTCCTAATAGACTTCCTCTTGTCTGTCTAGAAGAGACGCGCCGTAATCAATGTTAAAAGCTCTCTTATTATCTTACGGAGTCACTGACCAGTTTGTAATGAGTCGATTTAATGAATTAGTTAAAGAAATCAGCAGTCACTGCAAAATAGTTTTCTTTTAAATTTCCTGAAATCAGGATTGCCATAGCACGTGACCTGTGACATCAGAAATGATATGCAGTTAAAAGTTAAAATATCAAACTTTGATAATAGATGTGTGTATTTGGAGATGATAAGGTTAAAACAAATCCATTATAACGTGTAAAAAAAGATTTTCATTGTTCTTCTGTTAATGTAAAACATAATGAAATATCGGATATTAAGATTATGCTACACCGGTTGCCGGTTGACCGGAATATCTAGCTGAAGTACATTTTCATTTAAATAACGAGGATTGATCTAGTGATCTAGTTTTTGTTGAACAATTAGATTTTCTATAACTTATGGAGAATGTCAGTGATTGGTTGTTTCTCTTATATTTTACATATCAACTGATGATATAGTTAAAAAATTAATACATAATAACAGTTCTTCAATTAAAACACCTTTTGTTCTAATAGAAGTTACTCAATTTATATTTGCAGATTGACGTCATCCTAAGCAGGCATCTAATATACTAAGGCGATGGAATGAACGCTAAATATTTTACACGGGACACGGCTCCTGGTTTTAATTATACGCAAGTAAGGCATTTGTCAAAATCAATACAAACGTGTCACATTGAATTTTTCATTCTTATCGACTAGATACCCGTATGTGCAGAAGTATAATTATGCATGAAAGAAAAAACATATTTGAATGAACATAATTTTATTTCATTTTTGAAGTTTTTGTTGTTGTTTTGGACCTCTTAAAAATACAAAAAGATGAAATATAATAAATGACAAATGAAATTGAATTTATATTAATTGTTGCCTGAGACCAAACTAACTGACTACAAATCGTAATTTACAGGTTGTGTTTGCTTACAACCAATTTAATAATCCTTCATTTACATTCTATTTATAGTTTTATTTCCCTGGCCTCCAATCTACCAAAAGTACATGGATACTTTTAACTGGTTATGTCCAATGTTAGATGATTTCTTCTCTTATAACTGCAGATTTTTTTGTTCGGTTTTTGTAGACTATTAGATTAAGTTTTTATTCCCGGTAAACGGTTGTGCCAATATATGATAGAGGTATAAATATATCATTCCGTATTTGGAAAGCAATTATTTAGTAATAATTCCGAAAGAATGTAAGCTATTTTAACATATTTTGATCAATACGTTTTGTTAGGTTACAATCAAATTTTATGAAAGTTATTTTTTCTTTGTACATTAGAAATGAAGGAATGTTTTTGTTCCATAGTTTTAAGGTTTGCTTACATCGAATAAGTAAATCGGACATAAATACCATTTTAATATTTTACAATAGTGTTAGACACAAATTACATCGACAGTAAGTACATTTGCTACATCATATTTTCACTTTGCTGGTGGTTTTCACGGCACGGCAATAAGGCTAATTGCATTTACTAGAGCTTAGTTCAGCCATTGCATTGTTCCTTGACAGGCTGTCAAGCAGTTTACTAGTATTAGTTTGCTTTCACTATCACAAGGAACTGATTACTACTGTACATGCCAGTGCAGAGGTACAGTACGAATGACCGTAGAAAGGATTTCATGATCAATCAGTTTTTACTTTCTAGTCGTGATTTTCTTATAATCGTTAGGAATAGAAAACCTGTAATAATAAATGTAATCAGGCTGGTGTTTGTAAATAGATTAATGAGACTAGTAATTTTATAATGTTTCTTTGGAAATGATAATGAAAAACAATTGAATGTCATTTCAATTATTTAGCAGTGCGATATTTTTAAATTCTTCCTTTCCATGGTGTGCTCTTTTCTAAACGTGAATTTGTGATCTGACAGAGATGTTTGCTATTAAACGATCCTTATCGAATGCTGTTTTACTTCTTCTTGCCTCGTTTTCATTTTCTGAATCCGAAAAAGTCAATATCATATCCATAGTCTTGCTTCATTTTCTGAGTTCGAAACATTCATATCAAATCCATATTGCACTCAAAGTAACTGTTTTTGTTTAAGATAACCGTAAACATGTACTGTTAATTTTGACTGTTTAATTTAATGTGTTTCTCCTTAAAGTTGGTGGTGTGAAAAAATGTTCATTATACATTCTTGAGTACCTTACATGTACCAATTCTATTTGACTCGTATACAGCCACAAAGAAGCACGGGCTCTTATATAAAGAGATCTTCTACAAAATTCGATTAATAAACAATACGTTCGGCATTTTCCAATAAATAATAACATTTTCACATACATGAACATTCTTTAAAATTGATGCATGTATATATATAACTGGCGAAATCTTTGATGAGCAAGTATGTTCCGAAAACTGTGTACATGTTAAAACTTGTCGGCAAAAATATATTCTATTTACTGAAGGATTATTTTACACTTTAAGCCTTAAAACCTACTAACAAATCCATTGTTGAAAATTGCAATTGAAAGTTAAAATAGTGTGCTTTTTTGGTGAGATTGTCTGTCCCTTCATTCTTCTTTATTTTTAATTTTACTTGTTTGGGAAAAGAAAAATCAAAGAGAAAAGTGTTAACATTTATGTCATATTAAAACATCATATACATTTAGTACATATTTGATGTATAAGATATTACCGCAGCGAATACATTCGATATAATTCAAATGACCTATTTCTTGAAATGCTTTTCATTAGCCTTTGACATGTGTAATTCAGATCCACAATAAATGACAATGAATAAAAGCCATGCATACACTGAGGATAAACGCTTTATTCAAACGGAATTCAATATTGTCACTAATTTGCTCTCGGAATAAGACATTTCTTATAGAAGATAAAGTGTTATTTCTCCTTTTAATGTTACACAAAAGTACAAATACCTCTAGTTAATTTATTATTACCAAAATGTTAACATCTCACAGGTTTTAACAAATGTCAAGATATAGCATTTTGATTTATTGTAACAAACATGATATCTGTGAAAAGAAAATAAACAAATGAGGTCACGATCTGTTCGACCTTTAATCAAAAAGACAAATTTAATTTATATTTCTCAAGTCACTAGTCTAAGAAATACTAGTCTAAGAAATGGGATTTAGTTTTGTCATAATTGTAAACATTTCACATGACATATATATAGTAAACATGACTGTTGAAAATATACAAAATTGTCATTATCATCTACATAAGCATCACTAATATCTAAGCTAGTGACTAGTTAACATAACCAGGAGCTGTTCTGTTTATAAATTAAAGTACATGTTTGTTGAATGAGAAATTAATATATTATGTATGGTATTTTATTGACGAATTATAGAAGTGCTAGATATGTGGATGATATATGCAGACGTATATTGAGGTACACACGGATTACAAATAGGCACAAGGAAAGACACTACAATATGTAAAGTACACAGGTGATTAAGTAGACGAATCTACCCTTCTTTATGACAGCTGTTTAACAATACCCCTGACACAAATCTATTGTGCAACTTTTCTTCTTTTTAGGGGGTTAATGATTGCAAAAGTTTAGTATTTACGACTTAATTTGATTGCTGCTTAGCTAAAAAAAAAAAGGACAGAATCACTGAAAGAAATTCTGCATTTTTTTTTCATTGCACACGTGGAATCACTTATGTCCATTATTTTTTGTACAACATTGATTAGTTTTTGTTTCGTTATAATTTTTAAATTTGTGTTTGAAGAAAGAATATGGACAAGAATGCAGTCAAAATATCCATATTTAAAGAAAAACTGTAATTTTATCCCAACATTTTACTTAAACAACATTACTCAAAATTGGTATTTTTCTCCAGACGCAAATGCTACATTTTTCAGACGTACAAAACATTAAAATGACAAATGAAGAACCGTTCTTGGCATTTTATGTGTAAACTATTTTTTACAGTAGGTTTTCAACAAGAAAACAAAACTTTTAAATGTGTCTCTAATGATTTCTCTCTTTCATTCCGTCTGACCAAGGGCAAAAGGTTTGCCTTCTATTTCAAAGATTTTTACACAACCTTTATGTAAGTCAATGACCGAGTCATACCGGATCAATCGGATAAAATAATTTCATCTTAATTTTGCATCCAATGGAGAAAATCTTGATAAAACATTTTGACTCTTAAGGAAAACATGAACCTAATGCCCTACTACTTTTACATTTTCCCTAAAATTATCATTATTATTATTTTCCTTCATGAGCATTGCAACGCAACATTAGATCGGCGTTTTCCGAAATATCAATCCTTTTAAAAATTAAACCAATTTTGAATTAAAAGACACTGTCATTTTAGGATGAAAGATCGGGAAAACGTCAAATGATATTTTAGTGACATAATTCTGAAATTCGACGTCATTTGAAGAAAAAACAAATACAAATAAGAAGTATAAATTTTGGGTTCTATCAGTAACATTTTTACCTTTTGA
This sequence comes from Ruditapes philippinarum, assembly GCF_026571515.1. Classification (NCBI taxonomy): domain Eukaryota; kingdom Metazoa; phylum Mollusca; class Bivalvia; order Venerida; family Veneridae; genus Ruditapes; species Ruditapes philippinarum. Next base: position 112,873 of record NW_026865015.1, read on the forward strand.
CAATATTTCATACTCTGTGTGATTTTTCTTCCATTAAAATTCTTTTTTTTCCCCTATTGGTCAATACAGCAAATATGAACACATTAAAATACATTAGCAAATTTTAGGAATGAGATTCTTACAAGTTCACATGCAAAAAACACTTATACTTGATTGGCATTAAAACAACTTTTTAGATATTGGCGTTGGCGTGTTGGCGTGAATAGATGACTTAAGGATTATGTTTCATTCAGGATAAATTACGAAAGATAATTACGAATGGAAAAATGTATCTTTTTGTTTAACACATGTTTAGAGAATAACAGATAAATTATTTGTAGATATCATTTTATTTGTTTTTACTAATACCAGACGTCAACAGCCGCCTTGTACCTTATAATAAGAACAGTTAATTCTGGATTTATTCACTATTGTGTGGTATATAATGACAAAATAACTAGAAAACTAGACTAGTGTATATTAAAAGGCGCTCTTTTTTCTTCCTTTATCTGTCTTGAATATTTAACTTTGCTTCTTTAGATTAGCTTTATGGCTGAAATGTTAGCATTCTTATGTGTTAATAAAGTATCCATGAGCTTTCAGGACTACAGTATAACTTATTTTGCACTTTTTACATATTCCATATTGGAAACAGTGAGATAGCAAAATTCACTGATACAATCACATTTAATTTGACATTTATTCAAAATAATTTACACTAGGCTTATTGGCTTTCTGACGAGTTCAATTTAGTTACCAAATAATTGGATCTTAATAAAATCCACGCAAACAAAAGACAGAGGCGTTTTCTCCCAACAAAATTTAACACTGACACACAGTTTCTCTCAGAATAAGGCTATTCTGACAGATGATAAAGCCTATTTTCCTTATTTCAAGGTTCATTACAGTACAACAACTTGATACTGATATGTTAACCAAGATATTTACATCATACGGGTTCAACGAATGTCAAAGTAAGGCTTCATTTGAGTTTTATTAATTCAATCAAACACGATATCTGTGTAAAGAAATTATTATATAAGATAAAGAAATATTCAAGGCCTTCAATCCAATAATAAATTCAATTTTTGTTATTTCAGCAATTTCAGTATTGTATTTCTATCATAATTATTCATTGTAAATATCTTAAGTAAAATATTTTTTATCAGTTTTTATGAAGATGATATAACTATTAGAGATTGTTTTTATCTTAAGTATATCCTAAATCGGGAATGGCCTCTAAAATAGACGACAGGGGAGGTAATTATTGGTTGTGACAAGCATGAGAGGCTCCACTGGGGTTCTTGAATTGATGGAGCTGGAAATATTTGTTGAGATTTAAGTACATGTAACATTTTTTGATAAAAATTTTGCACCAAGATCTTGTATGATAAAAAATCAGATCATTAGCACAGTAAGTCAGTTTTTACTAGAATAATGATTTAAAGGTGATAAATGGAAGAAAAATAAAAACCGTTTAAAAAATTAAGATTTAAATCGTGCTTAAATTACACTTAAAAATACGATTTTCAATTTAACTCTGAATATATTTCTTTATGTCTCTCCATTTTAGAACCCAAGTTGCTGTGTGAAAGGTATTGATTTGTTATGATTCTTAGGTTTTTGTAACTCAGTGGAAGTCTTTAAAGCAGAACAATTTACCAAACTTATGATTGGATTGTTTCCTCTAATATTACGAATAAAACCAACCATCTCTTGATTTGTTTCAGGATAGGTTTTCTCCTGATTACCAAAATGTCCCGAGTAATCTCTTCTGTGAACGCATATTTATGTTATTTGACATGATATCTGACCTTAACATTTTTTTCTGATATATAACTTTGAAACTTTTCATATTTTATTCTGACAAACAATAAAATTATGTGTCCTAAATTCATGTTTTTCTTATATTTTTGAATAAAAGACAATTTTTCAGACTGTGTATAATTTAGACAGAGGGCCTCCGTGGCCGTGTGGTAAAGGTCGTTAAATTCAAACCACTTGCCCCTCAACGCTGTGGGTTCAAATTCTGCCAGGAACTTTAGATTCTTTCATTTGATGAAGCTATATAGCAAACCTACAGTTAAATGTTAAGGCATTTCAAACTGTCGAATATTTAATTGTGACTGCATACAAATGTTTTCTTCCAAAATAATCATATTGACCTACATGTTGTATTCTCTTCTTGGCGTTTTTTGGTAATTGTAATTCGGTTTCTCTATAAGTGGATCTTAAAAGAAGCCTCGCAAAAGGATAACGACACTTTCATTAAAAGAAATTTAATTCTTTCAAAACTTTTCCCTAGGGATTAACTGGTTTACTAAGGCAATAAATCTTGTACGTAACATTAAAAAAGAAAAATTGCATCTCGTGTAATCAGTGTATATCCACCAGGGTTAAAATTTGAGTGGGAAGCGTTTCAAAATATCCAGCTTAGAAGAAATGTGTCACAAAATTTACACATTCATATACGTACATTTATTATATACCTATATATTTTCTCCCTAAAATACACGCGAATATTAAAGCGCAAATACGTTTCATCGGATAGAAATTTCCGTATTATGTTAGTGACAAATACGGTACCATATATGGAAGTGACGGACTATTTTTGACGTTGGTTCCGATCTTAGCTTTGTATAACGTTGCATTTGGAAACGGGAACCAAAATTATTAAAGGCGTGGCCGGTTTTCAAGAATTCCGTGTTCATCCGTCAGTCATGAATTTATTTCTTAACAACTACATTTCATTTTCTGAATAAAACGAAAAGGTATATAATAAAAGGAAAATTATGTTGTAGATCTAGTAGCTTTCTGAGACTATGTATTTTTCTACTCGCAACGTTGGAAAATTGATATCTCGCTCGACCTTCGGTCTCGCGAGATATCAATTTTCCACCGCTGCTCGTAGCAAATTTTCCACCGCTGCTCGTAGCAAAATACAAAGCACCAGAAAGCTACTACAACATAATATTCCGTATGTATAGCTATGTATATAACAATATACATTTTGACTTTACTAACAATAAGAAATATTTGTATATATTTTGTTACAATATAGGTTAGTTATTACGAATTGTAAATTTTTCAGCATTACTTATATTACCTCATTTGTTCACTTTAAGCTATTATTACTAAGAATTACTTTCTAAAGTTTCCTTCAATTTACCAAGAAACTGGCGGCGTTTTGTTCTAACATGTATCCCTATCGTACTGATTGTCAGCATTGAATAAATCAAATCAAGATATAGATCCGGAACGTTTTAGATACATTAGCAAGTATTCTGAAAAGTACATTGCTTTTATATCTGTTAATATAAATTATGTGTGAATATTTTTCTATAAAATTTAGAGAAGTGTTGTTGAAGTGAAATGTGGCTTGCCATTTTGGGTTCAAATTTAAAAACAAATTCGTAAAGATACTTATATGCTATGGTTAAGGGATATTTTCTGGTCCGAGTTTAATGTTAACGGCTGTGCCCGGTGAAATCCTGTGAGAACACCATATAAAACATTTATGCGACTATTGTAGGTGCTATGATACGTGTTTACTTTGATTTATATCAATGTATGTGGTTATCTTGTATGTTTTTCTTATCCTTAATTGGTTTTACACAAAATACTGTCTGCTAATCAGAATAAGCGTATATAACCTTTGCAATAAGGACATTTTTAGACATAATGCCGTGCGATCTACATGTTCTAAAGGTAATCTAAATGATATATGTTCAGCCGTGAGCATATATATTTTTCTTGTAGATTGACAAACATCTCGGAGAGGTAACATTGGTGAGAACAACTGTTAGCCAAGTTATTGCAGATTTCTCTTTACAACTCCAAAATTGATATACATATCTGCAAGAAATTGTTGACGAACTGTTTTAAATAGTGAGGTAGAATATTTTGTCTTAACCTATTTCAGAGAATACGAACAACGAGGACATAAATCTTTATTTGACTCTTATCAAACGCGAAGTCATATACTCGTATTTTTGTAGTACATGTACACAATAAGCAAGGCAACTAATTATGCATCCCGCGCCACAAATGGAGATGATGATTGATGCCTTTATCGTGGACAAACCAAGAAAATCTCAAACCTTTCTAAGCATTCAAGAAGACATTTTAGTAATCAATAGATAAATATATTTACATAAAATTCTTATACATATTCACAATTAAACTTTAATTTAAATATGCTGAAAATTAAACAAATTAGAAAAGTTTCATGCAACACTTTTTGTTAATTAATGTCAAATGGCCCCTCTTAAAAAATCTAAAAACCTCTCCAATTTTCTCAGACATTTCACTGTTTAGTTAAGCCAAAGAACTTGTTGTCACATGACAATCAATTGACATTTAGGCGACCTACATGATGCAGGTAGGTATCTACTTTAAAAATCATTTATTGATAATATTCATTTTTACATTAGGTCATGACGCATATACATGATTTATAAAGGTTATAGCAAGTTATATTTATATTTTTTCATGTTATATTTGTTTTGACCTCAGTGAAGTCTAACGTTTATAAAGAACAATTGTTGTTTTCTTTTTTATAGAGCTTGTGATAACTAACCAGATGTGACACTACAAAAATAAGTTAATGTTTCGCATAGGAGTACATTTGAAATCCACAGTTTACGAATAGTTTATAAAAAGTACAAAAAGATCAGTTAATGTAAGTTAGATTTGACGTTGATATGCGTCGATGACCCCTTAAAATAATAATTTGTTTTAAATTAAACCCAAGATTTTAACAGTTGGCCCTTTTTAAGAAGGAGAAATGAAACTGCAAATTTTTGGGGCAAAATTATTTTGTAACCCAAAAAATTTATAGGGAAATTCTTTTCTTATGGGAAAAGATTTGACTTAAAATTTAAATAAAAAAACAAATTCCCAAAATTACCCCCCTTTTTTCCCAGGGCAATTTTTTAATTCGGCAATATTTTTTAAAAAAATTAATGTTTATTGGAATTTAAAAATTTTTGAAAAAATTTTTTAATTTTTAAGAAATCTTTTTTAAGAAAAAAAAACCCAAAAAAAATTTTGGTTAAAAGAATTTTTTAAAAAAAACGCAGATATTATACATTTCCCCCTGTTTCTTTAAAAGCAATTTAGTTAAATATGATAATCCCCTTTAAATTTTTCCCAAATAAATTAATGGTCATTTATTTCACTCACGGGCATTTAACATTTCAAGTGTATTTTATATTCAGCAACAGAAGGCGTTGTCAGCAATTTTTCAACTTGTAGGCCCGCCCCATAAAAGGGGTCGGGGGGGGGGGGGAGAAAACAGTTCCAGATAAAAAGAAAAAAAGCAAAAATGTGCGTTTCCAAAGTATTTTCAAGGAAAAAAATTATGAAAACAATAAATTTTTAAAATATGATTTGAAAATTAGAAGATGGCATACTTTGGGCTAAGGGTGGGTAAATCAATGCAAAAGCCTACAAACATTTAATTCCCGGCTTTTTAACACACGACTTTTCTATTTCTTGAACCAAACTTGGTAGGTCCTGGCTTACAGGGGCTTTATAGATTCTACGTCCCCACTAAGTAAAGGGTGGCATAGTTTGGTCATTCGAAGAAGGGCTGTAAAATTCGTTTAACAGAAAAGTATAATCTTTACAACATGTAATTTCAAGTGTCTTGTGAGATTAAAATATAGCCTATCAAATAATGTATGTAATCTATGCGAATGTATGTAAAACAAACAACATTTTCAACGAAAAAAAATAGCGACAAGAGGTATTATAACTATTCGTGCATAAAAAACTGCGCACGCAGGTATACATTAACGGAAAAATAAACATACATTAACGGATACAATCAGTCGCGCATGTCCCGTTGTTGCATGTCTGACTTAATGCGTCATGCAAACAAATCATAATGCACTGACGGCCCCGGTAGTTTCTTGATCAAAACATATCTGTCAAATTACATCGCATGTGAAAAGCGTAACCATAGCATTCTTAGATTTTTGAAATTTTTAAAATAGGATATTTTCATAAACTGTGTTTACCCTTTTCTGCTTTGTTTTGGTCGATTGGGGTCTATAAAAGGAAGTGTCCCCAAATCCCTCAAATTTTAAAAAGAAACAACCCAAAAAGTGAAAGCCCTGTTTTTTTTTGCCGTGTAAAAAAAGAATATATTTAAATTTTTGTGGAAAAAGTTTGGGCTTCAAGTTTTAAAAAAATTTTCAAAAAAGAAAGGATATTTTGAAAGTTTGAATTTATATCTGGGTTTTTAAATTTATCTTCAATACAAATTCTGCCCGTTTTTCAACACTAAACAAAAGTTTGAATTTTAAAAAAAATTTAAAGAATGTTTTTCAAAGAAATTTTGTTAAGAATCTAAGTAACTAAAATGGGAAATACCAATTTTTTGTTTTAAAAAAACAAAATAATTTTCGCAGTGAAATTTAAAAGGAAAAAGTTTGTTTTTTTTTTTTTTTACGGGCGCACGAAGAAAATAAAAGTTTTTATATGGCCCTTTCCCAAACCTTTCCGTGCATTGTTTCAGGCACATACAGACACCAGAATAGAATCACCGACGTTCTGAAAGCTAGATGGATAGCTTTCTCACATGAAAGAAACCAGGGTCACTGTCGGAACTCGAACCCACATCGGTAAGGGGCAATTGGCTTGTAGTCAACGACATTAACCATACTTTGCAGCGGACGCCCCGAAAAGGACAAGTAAATCAAGCTGTATGATTGTAACACTATTATGCCAAGCCATTATGTGCATATTTGATCATGTTTTATTTTCATGATTGATCAATTGATTAATATAGGTTTATGTAGTGTTGCATTGAACGCTTTCCTCATCTTAAGTTTTTTTTTGTTTTTTTTTGTTGTTTTTTTTGTTGTTGTTTTTTTTTTTCGCCCCACAATATTCAGTCTGCTAATCAGAACTAGCGTAAAAATGGTATAAAGAGACTGATTTGAGATATTATGTCATATGATCTACATGTGCCGTTGTTAATATAAAAGATTTATGTTTACTCGTGGGCAGATATATTACTTGTAGAAAAGAAATTAATATTGGCAAACATCTCGGAAAAGTAACAAAAGTGAAGAAAACTGCTTGCCAAGTAATTACTGATTTTCTCTTATAGTTATATCTTCAAACTTGATAAACGTCTTATAAAATGTTACTTTTACAATAATGTAAAAGTGACTACAAAATGTATTTCAGGGAATACGAACAATGAAATGTACTTGGTACTTTTACATATTAAAAGGAAAATGGAATGGATGGAAAAAAGTGACTAAATTATAAATATTGTATTTAAAAAGAGGGGTACCCATGACAAAATTTTTTGGGTTTGGGAAACAAACCCCATAAGTTTAGAAAATTCCCTGGTTTTTAAAAACACTTTTTTTTTCTTGAGAAATAAGTTCATGGGCGCCGCCATTTTGGCGTTCTGTCACTCTCGCGAGACAGACGAGACCGAGATTGTGACGTGTTACACCCACTTCCGGTATAGGTGTTCACGCTGGTACAACTGAAATATATCTTGATGAAGAACTTATTAATCTCATTGCCCACACTATATATAATAATTATGTAAACATCATATGGAACTGAATTGCTTTAATTAATCAATTGAAGACGCCGCGACATTAATTATCATTTGTCCGATGTTCAAACTTGCTGATGATCCCACCACATGAGGCTTAATTTTCGAAGATAAACCATCAATTTAATTTGGGTACTATGTGAAACTTCTTCAAATTGACGATATATCCTTTTATTTTGTACTTAATTTTCGCTAGAAAAGCTGTCCCGATAGGGTACATCGCCGGTCATGTATATTTTTTTCAGCGTAAAATATCAACTAAATCCAATATGCAGAGATTTGCTGAGGACGCGATTTTCCGCCATTGACGCTAAAAATGAGAATGGCGCAGGAAAATCGGCAGCCAGACTAATATCGTATGAAAACAAAACTGTCCGTTAGGTTATTTAGGCACCCAGTCAAAACTGGTACCAGCAGCAACAGGTTTCCCATTCCCCTGCAATTACGCATAATCTCGGGTTTATCCAGTTCCCTATAGCTTTTTACACGTTATCTACTTACCCAATCTCTTTGCCCCCACACAGGATACGCATTTCTACTACCGTAAATTTAATCCATTAAACAAAACATCAAATAAATCTACTTAATATTTAAATGATTATTTGGTAACTGAAAAAAAAATGTGTTGCTATTTTATGAAATGCTGTAATTTACAGTATAACTTGACAGGTGCGGAACTTAATTTCCCCTAAGGTCATTCAGTTCACTGATGAAGCGTGAAAAAATAGATGTCTATTTCGTCATTAGAATATCTGACAAGGGTGATTAACCAATCAGGGCAACGTACATTGTGCATGATCAAAAGGTCTGTCGGCACAGAGGCATACAAGGAGCAATAAAAATCGTCAGTACACAGTGTGACAGGAACATTTTTTTACAATTAAAATTGATAATGCACAGTATTAGACAGAAGTAGTAAGAACCAGCAATTGTGTGAATAAATTATGCAAATTAGATTTTTGAGCAGCCAATAAAAATGTTTTGCCTGCAGTTAATATTAGGCTACGATTACGATGCGCAGCATCATACGTTGACAGGCATGTTAACAATTTACTTTTAAAAAGAGTTGCTTATATTTTTTAAATGTGTACATCAATTATAAATATTTTCACACCTTTTAATTTGAAAGTCAGAATCAAACTGCAAAAATTTAATTACATATACTATTAAGAACACGTTTTGGTAGGATATTTATAATAATTATTCGTTGGTGCATTTGTTTATTTAATTGCATTATTTGATTGTGAAACTTTGTTAAATAATAACATGTGTATTTATTAAATCTGTGAAATATTGTTTAATTACATTAAGATGAGACTTTAATGATTGATTGGAGTAACGGGCATCACTGGCCTGAAGTAATGCGACCGGTAGACGTTGATTTTTTATTTGTTTCTTTATTTTTAGTTATTTATTTATTTATTGTTTTGATATTGTTACGTATTTTGAACCAAAAAAAATCTCCTCTACACCTCCTGGGAAAATTAATTTGTCTGGTCAATACTTCATTATATTAATATTTCGCTACGATTCTACTAGATTTATCATAAATCCGAAGATGTGGGGAATTGACATCACGCGCACCTGTTTTTATACGGCCAATACACAAACATGGCCGCGCCTACTGATTTGTAGAAATCGGTGATTTAGAGATTTAAATTTTGTTATCATTCGTTTAATATTATTATTTGGCGGCAGAAAATTTGCAGATTTATTATTTATAGTATTCTTTTTCTGAAATCAAGTTTTTATTCTAACCTTGTCTTTCCCTTTAAATAAAGAAAGCGTATGACATATATAGGTTGAGTAAAATTTACAATAACAAGTATATTAAGATTGTTTCCTTTATCATTTTTACAAAGTGCCAAATAAAGTAAACGAATGCAATGAGAAAGCATTTTTTTTTTCGTTTTATTATCACTATCGACATTTTTGCAATTGTGTATAATACTACTTTTTATTATAAGAATGCATGGCGATATTTTTTATTCTAATTTCACGCCATATAAAACATTTTTAGTTTGAATAGAAATAATAACGTGGTCCAATTTATCAATTTAGCCTCCTTGTCAGTCCAAAAATCAATATCAAATTCATATCATACTCCACTTTGCCTCAGTTTCTTTTTTTTTTTCATATACAAAGTCCAAAATATTCTGTATCAAATGTATAACGTAACCCAGGGTGTCTCGTTTTTAGTCAGTTCATCTCTATCAAATTGGTACCGTACTCCAACTAGCCTCTTTCATTTTCAGAGTAAAAAAAAAACAACAAATAATTCCTTATGGTCGTTGAAGTAACAAAGTTCTGCTAAAAAATTTTAAAAAAAAAAATATAAAAAAAAGGCACTAAAAATTGTTAAGAAAAAAAAAAAAATTTTAATTTTCTTTTTTAAGGGGGGGCTTTTTTTCAAAAGGGGGTTTTAAAAAAAAAAACCTTTTTAGAACCCCCCCTTCAAACCCCTTTTGTCCAAATAGATGACAAACTGTTTTTACTTTTTCCCCAGTGTTGTAAATAAACAAAAAATATTAAAAAATAACCTATTTTAAAAAAGGTGCCCAAAAAAATTTAAAATTTTTAAAATCAAACCCGGCCAACCCCATTTAAATTATGTCTTTTTAAAAGTTTGGGTTTGGGGAAAAATTTTAAAAAAGAAATTTTTAAACATTGGCCAAAGGTCCCCTAAAAACAAAATAAATTGGGAAAAATCTCTTCAATTCCAGTTTTTAAAAAAAAGGGCCGGTGAAAAAAATAAGGGAAAATGAAAGATGGGGGCATTTTTTAAATTTTAATTTTTTCTAAAAAATAAGGGATTTTTCGTGTCTTATTTTGTTTTCTTTATATTGAAAATGGAGGAGAGGGGAAATTTCGTGAAAAGCCCTTCAAATTTAAAATCTTTAATTGAACTGTTACAGAGTGCAAAAATAAAACTGTTTAAATTTTTTGAGAGAGATTCTTTTTCTTGCGCAAATAAATCAATAAAATATTTTTAAGATTAATTTTGGGGTTTTTTCTTTTTTCTTCTTTTTTCTTTTTAAAAAAGGGCATATGAACGGTTTTGAACTGGTGGGGGTGAGCCAAAATGCATCAGGTAAATTTTGAAATGTAAAAAAAAAGTCTATTTTTAAATGCATATACTATGTCCCTTTTCATTTGGGATATCCATTTTTAAATTTTAAATTAAATTTAAAAAGCAAAAATATTTCCCAAAACTTTTTTGGGCCCAAGGGGCAAAGGGTAAAATTTTTTGGTCCCAAAAAATCGATAAAAATCAAACCCAAACTCCCCAAAAATGGTTTACTTCTAAAAAAGGGAAAAAAAATTTTACAAGAAACACTCCATTGGGCACTTGGGGAAAAGTTTTTAAAAAGAACATTTTTTTTCTATTTAAAACCTACCCTTTAAAGTACACCAATTTTAAAAAAATAAACCCGTTTTACGTCTTAAAAATTTTTCCCTTTTAATCTTTAATTAAAAATAGCAACATCCTTTTTTAAAAATTTAAACACTTAGGTTATTTAACAATTAGGTTTTCTCGGGGACGTGTACTCGTTTTTTGAAGGTTTTTAAAGGGCAAACGCAGAAAGATTGAAAGATTCACTTTCCACGTGTTTAATTTTTGGCAAAGTTCGATTCTTTCTAAAAGTTTAAGACCGTACAACTTAGTGTGTTAAAGAAAAATTTCTGCCATGCCCTGGGCTAAAGCCCAGGGAAAAAACTGTTTGGAAAAGGCGTAAAATTAAAAAAAACAAACAAAAAAACGTACGTTTCGTTAAAGTACCAAAAACAAAATAAAAACATTTCCAATTTAATCCAAAGAAACCAGAAATTTTCAAACAAATAGGGAAATATTAACAGGAAAGTGAAAGGGTCCCCCCTTCGAAAAATTTAACTACCCCTTTTTATTACATTCTAAAAAAATTTGTTTTCTTTATATCTTTAAAAGAAATAACTTTTTTTGTTTTCAGACCCGTCAAAAATTTTTGACGTTTTAACTTGGGGGAATTTTTTTGCTGCTCATGGGTGACTGGGCCCTTGTGATTCTTTTTTTGCATTTATCGTTGAAAAATTTTCCTGATTTTTTTAAAAAACTTTTCAACATTTTTGTTTTTTTTTTAAACTGTTACTAATGGACATCCGTCTTTCTTGAAAGGGCAATGCACTTTTTTTTTTCAAATAAAAGCTCTTTACTTGCAATTCTTTTTAAAATTTATAAATTATAGGGAAAAATTCTTGGCCAAAAAAAGGAAAAAATGAAAAAAATTTATTCTTTGAAAATTTAGCAAAAACCCACTTAAGGAAAGTAAAAAGGAAAATTTCAAGCTACCCTCCATTTCCCCCTTAAATACCGACTTTTGGGGGCGGAAAATTTTTAAAAAATTTAAAAAATTAAAAAAGGGTAAAATGTCGAATTAGGTTAAAAATCGTAAAATGGTTCTGCATAAGGGGGGTATCATGGAAAATTTTTAAAAGTGTTAAAGTTAAAATGCCTTTCCCCCTTTTAAAGAAAATGTTTTTTGGGGATTTTTTTGGGGAAAAAAGAAAACAGGTTTGGTTCTTTGGAAACTTTTATTTTAAAAATATGGGCTTCAAATGAAATTTTAAAAAAAACAAAATTTACCCCGTAAAAAACAGTTCAAAAAGTTATGTTTTTTCAAACTGTAGCCCTATTCCTTTGCCTTTTCAATTCACAAAATTTCCACATTTTGAGGTTTTAAAATTGCGGCCTTTTTCCTTTTTACGTTTTTAATTAGATTAAAAAATTTTTTGGCCCCAAAATTTGGTTTTTTGCAAAAATAAGCAAATATTATTTTACGTTTTATTGCAAACAAATTTTGTCCTTTCCCCCAACTCGTTGACCTACATGTTGGGATTCCTTTTACGGGGCTTTTTCTGGAAAAGTGTAATTCCCGGTTCTTTCTTTAAATAAGTGGGTTTTAAAAAAAAGCCCTGCAAAATAAAGACAAATTTTTTATTAAAAAGGAATTAAAAACCGTCACATTATGCTCTAGGGGTGAGGGCCCGTAAAAAGTAGTATAATTATTTTTTTTGTTTATTGGATGGTTTTTCATAAAAACCCAAAAAGTTGGGTTGGAAAATTTAACTGGGAAACTGGTGGCATTTTGTAAAAGGGTGACATAAAAGACGGGTTAAAGCCCCCCATTTATAAGAAGGAAAAACAAAAATTTTAAAAATTAAAAAACCAAAACTGGCCCCAAAAAATGTTTAAAAAAAAATTATACCCAAATTTTAAAGGGACCAAATTTTTAAAAAAAATAAAACATTTAAATTTTGTCCAAAAAAAAGAATTTAAATACTTTTTTTTTTGCGATTTTTTTTTTAACCCCTTTTCTGACAGGGGTAAAAAGCTATTTGAAAAGGTTGATTTCAAAATTATTTCAATTTTAAAGGGGGTTTTGATGCTTCACCCCACATACTATCAATTTAACTTTAACCTTTTAAAATTTTCATTAACCCTTTGTATTATTTGTAATTTTTCATTCAAATTTTGAATTTTTGGCCCTTTCGTGTAGTTTTAACAGGGAATTTCGGTTTTTTTATTCAAATTTTATTTCTGAACATTTAATAAATTTAAAAAATTTAAAAAAAAAGATTTTTTGGGGTAAATTTAAAAAATATTTTGGGAAGTTGTTGTTTAAATACATTACATTTTTTTGGGCATGCTTATTAAAAGCCCTTAAAAAAAAACCAAAGGTTTTTAAACGAACGAAAATTTTATGACTAAAAAAAATCCCTACGACCAAAGCTTAATCCTTTTTTTACCCCATTAAAAAACCTTAAAAGAATATTAATATTTTTTGTTTACAATTGGAAAAAAAAAAAAAATTTCAAAGAAATTTTTTAATGGTTTGTCTCATAAACAATTTTTCGGGGGGATCATTATTGTTATATTCTAAAAAAATGGTTTTTTTTGGCCTTTGTTTTGGGGCTAAAACTGTTAGCCAAAATTTAAACACAAATTTCCAAAATGAATACTGTGGGCTTTTTGCCCTTTTTTAACTCCAAAAAATACCCCGGGAAAATAAAAACAAAAAAAATTTAACATAACAAAATGCAACTTTTTTGCATTAGTAAAAAAAATTTTTCAAAAGTTGCCCGGCAACGGGATCAGTGTCTGTGGCAGGGGAATGAGAAAAGGGTACGGGTGCGGGGCAGTCCATTCCGACGTTACGCGTCTTTCCCGGGTTTGGCGTCCTAGTTTTAAAAAATGCGTGGCGTCGAATTCAGTTTTTCTCAACATAGCCCGCCCCAACTAAATACATTTTATGGTGTCGATATATCCACTGGTCTTTCACCGCCTGTAAATAATTTAAAGCAACTTTTTTAAACTTATGTTACGATAATAGTGTAAAGCGAGGGTGATAATGCTGCCCCCATATTAGTATTATTATTATTATTTATCATTATTTTTATTATTATTATTATTATTTTTATTATTATTTTTTTTATTATTTTTTATTATTTTTATTATTATTATTATTATTATTATTATTAATTTTTATTATTATTATTATTGTGGAGTTTTTTTGTACGCAAAGACGATGTGCTTTAACAAGGGTAATAACCTAATGGCACTGCTTACTATAGCAGTTTGAGTTCACTTTTTTAAAAGCTGAAGCGGATGAATTGCGTTTTAACATAATAAATTTGATAAGCCCTTTAAATTTTTTAAAAATTTTTTTTTAAAAACAAAATTTTTGCTTTCCTTGAATAGTACTCCATGACTTGGTTAACGCCTGTCCGTTTTATGACGTCCCCTTGACTTCCTTAATTTTACGCCGCAGTAACGTTTATTTTTCCACGACCCTTGTCGTATTCAATGTCTTCTCGGCCCTCCGAAAAAGCTTATGCCACTTGAAAAAAGATGATCGACAAAAAGGATGTCTCACTTTTTCAGTCTCCAAATTTCCTGCGTCTGTTTGGCGTTTCCCCAAATTAACAAAAAATTTAGAAGTCCGATGTTCCGCGTAATCCGTGGGCGTCATTTTTTGTTAAAAATTTTCCAAGAGCAACGGTTATCATTTGGGCCCGCGGGGAAACAAAAAGGGAAAAAAAGCTATGAAGTAAAAATTTTTTCAAACAAAACGTTTTTTATAAAAGTCATTTGCATATGCTTACAACGTCCCCGCCTTTTTTTACTTAAAAAATAGGGCAAGATATAGGGAAAGGGAAAAAAGACAACTTATTAATAAAAAATTTTGGACTCCCCCGGGGCCCTGGGGCATTATTGCGTTATTTATACGACGTAAATATAGAGAAGAAATTTTTAGAAATTTAAAAAAAAATTTAACATATTCATTAAGGATATTTTAAAAGGGTATTGTTTTAAAAATTTTGCAAAAAAAATGTTTTTTAAAAAAAATAAAAAAGTTTTTTTAGAAAAAAGTCCACGTAATTTTTGGGACACCCCTTTTAAAAAGGAAATTTCAGGCTTTTGATTTGTTTTACATTTTAAAAAACTTTTAATCAGTTTATGTTTTTGTTTTTTTTCAAAAGCCCTTTGATTTTTTTTGGGGAAATGTGATAGTAAAAAAAGGATCAAGAAACCCTTGTTTCCCAAATTTTTTAACGAAGGGTTTTTGGTGCCCCTTTTTCATTAATTTTTTCTGTTTTTTTTTATTTTTTGTTAACGGGACACTTTATTTAAAAAAAAAAAGTCAGATATTTGGTTCCCCTTTTAAGAAATTTTTGGGCATTTTTTAAGTATGCATGGGTTTCTTTATAAGTAATTCAGTACCAGTTATTCATCAAGTTGCCTGGTATGTTTTTCTTATCCTTAAATGTGCTTAAACAATAAACAGTCAGCAAGTCAGAAAAAGTGTGTGTTACTTTTGAGATTTTATTCTTGCAATCAATGTTGTTTTTTCAGACATTACGGCCTACAATATACATGTTCCATAACTAATATAAATGATATATGTTCAGTCGTGGGCAGACAATTTCTTGTGGAAAAGAAATCGGTATTAGTAAACACCTCGTAAAGAAACACTGTTAGACAAATTATTTTTGCTTTCCTGTTACATTTCCAAATCTGATATGCATCTCTGCGGTAAAATGTTAGTTTTCGTTCTTACATTTGTACTTGTTTAAGCGGATTCGTATCAATATATAATCATAAACATAAATCTTGTTTAAGCCATATTTTTTTTAAAGAAAGCGATATTAAACAAGAAGTACTTATTGTATGTAGCAAAAGTATAAGCTTTTGTTATATCTGCCTTACCGTATCTTTATTCTGTCATTGAATTAAAGAAAACATGCTGTCGTATATTAAAATTTCATTTAAATTAAAGTAGTGTACCTATGAATTTCGAGCTATTTTTTATCAAAAATTTCTAGGGGCCCTTTTTTTGGGAAAAAGTTCCCGGTTAAATCGTATAAATATATAATTTAACAGTTTCGTTAAATGGAGGCAGGTATTATTACCTGGGACTCCTTTGCATTTCCCATTGACTGGGCCTTTTTTGTTTTGGGGTTTTCGTATTGTGGGCGACAGAGAAAAGGGTTTCAAGCGAAGAAATATATATTCAAAATGCTCGTTCCCTTTTGGGTTTCTTTTTTCTAGGGTTTTTATTTTTCTGACAACAGTGAACGTGTTTTTTTGTTTTACTATTTATACAAAAAGGAAGAAAAATTAAAAAAACTCCCGGGAATTTTTGATTAAAACTCGGTTGGGGTACCCCCCCCCCCCTTATTTTAAAACAAAACCTCGTCTTTTCGATGGCTTTCTTTTTTTCTTGTTTTTATTTATTGCAAAGGTGGTATTGAAAGCCAAGACATGTTTCAAATGTATCACTAATTTTCATTGATTTTGCGGTGCACTTTTAAACCTTTTTATCACGTGATCACGTGAATCATCGTAATATTTGTTATCAGTGTTACCTGTAGGTTGTCACGTAATGTTATTCATTCAGTTCATTATAGTCAACCGATTTTTTTTTTAATAAACCGGACAAATGTAGATTTTTAATTTGAAGGGACATAATTATTAATTTTAAAGTTTAAAGTATTGGGATCAATCAAAAAAAATTTTAAAAACCATTTAAACTATGATAATCTTTAATTTAATAATTAAATTTTAGGGAAAAAGGAGTGGGTTTTTGGGTACCCCAAAAAAATTGTTGAAAGCCCCACGTTTTTGAAAACCCAAAACCCACTCCAGCCAGGTTTTTTTAAACATTTACATGATATTTTACATTTAAATTTAACATGTATGAATTTTGGTTTTTAAAATGACCCTTTATTTCGGTACTGTACAAAAAAATTTCGTCGACCCGATTTTGATATTTAAAACATTTAAAAAGGGAAAAACTAATATTAAGCAAAATGACCTGAAAATATAGTATTATAAGCCCTTTATTAAAGGGCCCAAAATTTGTTTTTGGGGCACATGCTTTTTTATTGTTTAAAAGCAATAGTTCTTTTTTTTCATTTCGCCCTAAATTTTCTGGGGGGTTAAGAAAGAAATTTCTTAGCTTTCATAAATTTCTTTTTTTAAATTTTTTTTCCCGCCCTATTTTTAACATTATTTTAATACACCCACTTTATGGTTTAAAAAACTGTAGCCCTATTATTAGCTGAAAATTCAGATATTGTGTTTGAGGGCAGTTTAGGTTTTTAAAAAAACAATTATTTCGCTTTATTGAACACACATTTGGGAAAATAAAAGGGTTAAAAAAATTTGAAAAGGTTTATTTATAAAGCAGGGCAAGAAAATTTATGGGTTTTTTTTTTCAAACTAAAGAATTAAATTTTCCCATAGGGATTTTTTATGTCTGTTGTTTTTTTGTTTTTTGACTAGGAGTAGGTTGAAATTGCATGTCCGATATCTTTCAATTTATTCTCATGAACTTTAAAGACTGGATGGACCAACCGAGAACAAGGAAAAGTTCAATTGAGTCGTTTTCTCGACTTGTTGGATATAATTTAATTTTTACTGTTTTTTAAAAAGTTAAAAAAGCTGTCTCTTTGGGAAATTTTTCGGGTTTAAAATTTTGACGGGAAAATTTCATTGGGAATCCAAAAAAACCTGAAAAAAAATAATATGTTTGTTTCTTTCCAAGAGAGCGAATTTGGGGCATTTACCAGAATCATTACTTTTAAATTTTAAAAAAACCCTTTTC